>NC_073746.1:39489377-39786877 GCF_029784135.1 Toxorhynchites rutilus septentrionalis
CCAACGGCGTCGAATAGCATGGGCGAGGCGACCAATTGACAGGTCCATTTCACGAAATAACACGTTCATCAAACGTACTTTTCAATAAATGTAGCGTACGCTGAGCGGCAAATGGCACCGTCTTGTTGAAACCACATACCATTGATGTTAAGATCTTCCAATTCTGACCAAAAAAAGTTTTCCTACATGTTGCGATAGCACTCTCCCTTGACGATAACATGACGGTCGTTCCCATCGACGAAGAAATACGGGAATTATTGAATTGGTTCTTAGAGTATCCCTTAATAGTTTGATTCGCTTTGACGTTGACGGGGCTTCACAGGAACATTCTTCCACATGTTGAATTGACGTAATGAGTTTATTTTCTATCACCGCTATAACAAATTCATTTTATGAAGTCCAGACAAGCAAAATCATCTCATGACGTCTATATGGTTCAGGTCATGTGAATTAAGCTACTTGCGTAAGAATTTATTCCAATGTCATAAGAATCTCGGGAATCACTGTTTTAATCACGCAAAATTTATTTAAAATTTTCTCTTGCATTTAATACTTTTCAATTTTTAGGTTGTTTTCACATTCTTTTCACTGTCAAAAAGACCACTTTTGAAACGCTCAAAGCACGATGTATTCGATAGAGTGTTGTAGCCCTAGAATTCAACAATTCCACTAGCAAATGTTTTTCAAATTTGAATCAATACATTGGAAGTCGTTTGCGTATTTTCTGCCAACAAATCTCGACTTAATCCAAATCATTAATGCAACTTAAAGTATTTTCCTACATTTCTCTCGGGAACTTATATTAAATCCTATATTTTCATGCATCCAGAATAAGTATAAAAATAACACCATTTTTTATCTCTATCACATTTTACGAACCCAACGCATCACGGTGGGAGTAGTTCATCCTCCTCGCTCCCTTCCACAACAGCATTCGAAATATCCGTGAGCGATTTGGATAATTTCTCTATCAGTGCAGGTTTCACTTCGTCCAGGAAGACGTGAGGATTCGCATTAATGGCCTGGTTACCGATTTGTTCCAGCACCGGATCACCGTTGAACAGATTCTTCAGATAAAACTGCGCATCTTTGAACTTAATTTTCAGCCCAATCGGATGGAATTTGATGTAGTTTCTTCCATCCTCCGGTTCCAGGTAATAATGGATCTTCAAATTCACCAAGGTGTCATCTTGAAACGAGAGCGAACAGTTGAGATGATGTTTTCAGGAAATATTCGTGGTACTCACTAAACGTCATATTAAATGGTCCTTTGCCAGTTAGTTTCAGCACCAAAATAGTCATACTCAAGTCGTATTGCCCTTTAACCTGTACCGACGGTAGTCTAGCACTGATGTTAAACTTTCTTTCCGCTAAATTATGACTGTTGAATGTATTGAGATTGATAACTCGCTCTAATTCTATCCAATTAAGGCGTACCGAATTTTCCGGAGCACAAATCCAGTAATCCCATAGATTGTAATATTCGTCAAACTGGCCTTCAAACTTTTCCCTCGGTCAATGTCGATCCTATCGATTTCGAATGGATCCAATGGAGCGGCAGTCCGATTTTCTCCAAAGTCTCCCGAAGCGATATTCGGCCGCAGCTTGTCCACTACTTCGAAGAGACACTTCGCTAGTGCCGGATCGGTTCGATTGCAAACCTCAATCACTGGAGCTAAAAGAGGGACCTCACCGATTATCAAACTCCAACATCACCAGCGCTCGGAAGTATTCACAGATATCGGCATATCCGACGGCCAAATTCAGCGCCACAATCACAGCCACGGCACTCGACTTCATTATAAGCACTCCCACCTAAAAAGCAACTCTATACACTGGCAGTAACTAGTGGAATGAGTGAATTTTCCGGAAATTTATATGATATATGTGATGCGATTCAATAACAGCCGCATTCCCGCGGCACACGCACTTTGCGTACAATAGCAAGTAGCACCGAGATTATGATCTTCCCTTTTTGTTAGAGGCGTAAAATGAGAACGAACGGGGAGCGATTTCTATTCGATGAAGGGGTAAGCAATTGTATCATGAGGTGACGTCCAGCTGATCCAATACCTTGTTATTAGCATTAGTAGCGAACTGCTTGACTCATCAGTTTGATAATCGGTTTTATCTTACATTA
The DNA here is from genome assembly GCF_029784135.1 of Toxorhynchites rutilus septentrionalis. Lineage (NCBI taxonomy): Eukaryota > Metazoa > Arthropoda > Insecta > Diptera > Culicidae > Toxorhynchites > Toxorhynchites rutilus. The sequence goes on from NC_073746.1 coordinate 39,491,518, forward strand.
TCTGTGATAGCTCTACTATCACCCCGATTTGATGAGCCTATTTCATTTCTGTTTTTGTTTGGATGCCCTACAATGCTTCAGCTTGTTTTACATTTAAATGACAAGTAATTTTTTGTATTCCATTTTTTGAAAGCAATCTTTTTTTTAAATGATGATGATGGTCTCGCTTCGTTTCCCTACAGAGGTTTGAGCAAGACGAGTTATGTAAAAGATAATTTATTTATTCTTTCTCAACATCGAAATCAGTTTAGCAAACACAAAAAACGCACTGATTTTATTCGCAGATATAAGTTCAAAAAATTGCAATGTCAAAAGATAAGCCAATACTCAGTCATGTCCGCCACAGAGCTGATACGGTCCCGACGAGGCCCTTGCAGCCAAGTGGTCCACCAGAGCACAAGTCCAACCGCCAGCCTTGTTTCGGATTGACTATGAATATATCAGAGAAATCGAGAAAAATTACCTTTACGAAAAATTGCTATACCGGCATTTAAAAAACTTTCAATCTTAATATATAAAAGAGACTTTTTCCCACGTACGTATAACTCATCATCACTGGAGAACGGCTGATCAGATCTACGTCGTCCATATATTTTGTGAGTTTGTCTTCACCCAAATTAGAATGATAGTGAAAAATTCGAAAAAATTGACTATGCACATCTATATATATATTAGGCTGTCAAAAAAGTCCTGCGGTATTTCCGCGAGGTGTCGTTGTAAGCGCGTAGTTCTAGTTGTAACGGTCGTGGTCGAAGCCCGCTGAAGTGGCTCAGACGGTGGCCAAGCCCTCATTAACGGCCAGGAAGGTTCTGCTGTGTGTTTGGTGGGATTGTCAAGGAATAATCTATTATGAGCTGCTTCCCTATGGCCAAACGCTCAATTCGGACCTGTACTGCCAACAACAGGACCGCTTCAAGGTAGCACTCATGAAGAAGAGGCTATCTTTGATAAACAGAGGCCGCATTGTCTTCCATCAGGACAACGCCAGGCCACACACTTCTTTGGTGACGCGCCAGAAGCTCCGGGAGCTCGGATTTGAGGTTCTTTTGCATCCGCCGTATAGACCGGACCTTGCACCAAGTGACTGCCACCTGTTTTTGTCCATGGCGAACGAGCTAGGTAGTCAGAAGTTAGCCACAAAAGAGGCCTGTGAAAATTGGCTATCCGAGCTTTTTGCCAATAAGGAAGCGAGCTTCTATAACAGGGGTATTATGAAGTTGGCATCTCGTTGGGAACAAGTCATCGAACAAAACGGCGCATATTTGACTTAAAACAGATGATTGTAACTAATTTTACGAACAAATGAAAATTCAAAAAAAATACCGCAGGACTTTTTTGGCAGCCTAATATATAAAATTCTCGTGTCATCATGTTCGTGGTCGAACTCCTACGAAACGGTTCGACCGATTTTCATGAAGTTATGCACTGAAAACTTGGTAGGCATGAGAATAGGACGTAAACTATATATGATACCGCAAGGGTACCGATTACCATATGTTTTATACCGATTAGGGTGGTCCTATGCAAAAAAAATCTTAATAATTTTTATTTCTTTTTTTTATAAATTTGGCATAAAAGTACATAAAACCTCAAAGGTCTATCTCCATTTCCTATTTTTAATCGCGATTTTAGTATTTTGGTATAAATAATATCCAAATAATCGACCCGTAGATTGTTTTTCAAAGAGAACGAATGTCATCCGACCTTGAAACGCAATGCGTATTGACGTCATTGAGCTTCGTGTTCCATTTCTGTGAAGCGTAAATTGTTATGAATTTTCGAGTGAAATAAACACGCTTTTAAAACAAAAATTTTGAATGAACTATGGCTCTATTGTGTGTTCTGTGTAACAGAATAACACATTCTTTACAGGTAGGGAAAATATCGGACGAAAATAGTCTCTGATAATTATTTTATATTCTGGATAATATTTTGGCTGAAATGCAAGGAGATTTATAGAAAAATAGTTGAGTTAGGGTCAAGGCTATGTCTACTAAGTATTCAAACAACATCGAATAAACATTTTCATTCAAATTTCAACAATTCAAATTGCTTTCGGGTCTGCTAATGACGAAATCAGTGATTGTTCGATATTGTTACCACAAACATAGCCTTTTTATAATGGCAGAAGATTTCATCAACGACACGACCGCAAGCCTAGGTGGATGTCTAATATATCAACGAATAAAAACTGATAATGACGGACAATCATTCATAAAAATTAACAACGCAGACATTGACATAGAAAACCGTTCAGTAGTGCCATATTCGCCTCAGCTGAGCAAAACATTCGATGAAGAGCAACAAATTTGCAACAAACGAAACTTATTCTTTCTTTCAATTTACATTTAACGTTCAAGAGAACAAACATGTCAGATTCGTGAATGAAATACATCGGGAATGGAATACAAGGAATATTTTGTGTGTTTTTTAAATTTTTGTCATCGACTTGGCGCTCTATACATCAGTATGTCAAACACAAGTATGAAAGAAAGAGTAACGAACGTTTCAAGTATGTGTAGATCTTTAAAATATTTAAACACACTTACAATACATTAGTTATTTTTTATTTTACAATCAACATATACACTAGAAATAATTTTTATGGCAGAACAACGTTTGCCGGGTCAGCTAGTTTCATATACTTTATATCTGTGTCACGAGCGCAATGCTCAAAATTTTGTAAACTACTTTTTTCCAACTAATACAACTATAAAAACGACATATCCGTGAGCGATTTGGATAATTTCTCTATCAGTGAAGGTTTCACTTCGTCCAGGAAGACGTGAGGATTTGCATTAATGGCCTGGTTACCGATTTGTTCCAGCACCGGATAAAAATAAAAAATAATAGTCCATCGTCACCAAGATCATAACAGACATAATAGAGATTAACACAAATTAAAGAAAAAATAATTTAAAAAATTCAGATAGTACACATAATATAATCCCTTCAAAAAAACATCGTCAGAGTGATTTAAAATATTAAAACAAACTACAAAAAATTGTCCACATTAATTCTCCGTTCATATAAAACTTCGTCAGTAAAAATCTTCGTCATAAAAAGATTAAAAAATAACGTTCGGCTGTTAATAAAACACAGCTTTCACGTGTGAAATACAGTGCCTCTTAAATTCTGTAAGTGTTGTTGCGCATTTAATATGTCCATTACATGGCATCGAAATGAAAACATTTATTCCTTTGAAGTACAACGAATTTTGTGAAGCACATGACAAGAAACTAGGTGTTCTTAATTCATTCGCGTTTCTCTTGTTTTATCTATGAAAGTCAATTCGTCTTTCAACTCGATCACACAAATATCGTGACAGCGAACCGTTAACTACTTTAAAAATGAACACCATAGGTACATAAATAATTCTTTGCTTCACGGATAACCATTTTAGAGCGTACAGCATCAAAAATGAGGAAGTGAATTTATTACATTTTAGAATCAACCGCATCATTTTGTTCTGCAAACGCTGTAATCTCGATATTTGCGTATCATTAGCTAAAAATAGAATGGAAGAACGAAAGTCTAAATGAGGAGAGATGATTGATTCGTATAGCTGTGTTTTCCTGCAAATAGTTAAATCGTTTTTCAATCGGCATAAGATTTCATACTTCTTGGCAATTCTCTTGATGACATTGTCAATGTGAGTGTTGAACTTGAGTTTGTCATCAATAATCACGCCAAGATATTCAATCTCCCGAACGCGATCAATAGTCTCGCCATCAATTACGATAGAGACGTTTTAATTAGACCGATTTCGCGAGATTGCCATAAATTCAGTTTTATTTATATTCAATTTCAATTGCTTATACTTCAACCATCTACTTAAAGAACGCAAATCTCCATTCAAATGTAAAACGACCTGATTCAAATAATTAGCTGCAATGAATAACACAGTATCATCTGTAAAAAGGTTAAAAGCACAACATCCTAAAACTCGTCGAATGTCATTGATGTACATAATGAATAAAAGGGACACTAATACACTTCCCTGAGGTACTCTAAGATTACTCCCTACGGGACTGAAAATTCAATCATTGAAAATAGTCCTTTGAGTTCTATCCTGCAAATAGCCTTCAAACCATTTATATAAAGAACTCGTAATTCCAAAGCGCTTAATCATATTCAACAACAAGGGCCTAGGAATTGTCTCGAAAGCGCGTTTCAGATTCAAGAAAACAGCAATGATGGCATCTTTACATTCTAATGTCTCTTCCCATTTTGCCAACACCAAGTTCAGTGGGGTTTCGCAGGAATGGCCTTCCCGATATGCCGATTGCTCTGGTATTAGCAAAGCGCTGAAATTTGAATATTGCAACAGCTGGCCTTTGACAACTAATTCTAATATTTTCTCTATGGTGTTCAACATGTTGATGCGACGAAATTCTTCGGCTTTAATCGTTCCAGCAACCTTTAGACTAGGAACTATTAAAGATTCCTTCTACACCTGAGGCACATGCCCAGTGAATATAGATGTATTATTAAGGTCCAGCAAGATGTAGTCAAAAACATGAAAGCAATCTTGAATAACTCTAGCATTAACACTATCCACTCCAGCCGTTTTTTCTAAGGAAAAGCAAATAGTTCTAAGTTCATTTAATGTAACTGGGTGAAAACTTTCAAAACTACAATTACTATCAACCGGCTGTTTTATTTCTTCAGTTTCATCGACCAATAACCAAAATAGATTATTTGATCAATGAAACACTATTGACAAAATAATCGTTGAACTTAGAAGCTATTGTCTGTTCAGACTGTTCAAGTGTGACATTATAAGTTATGGACCGCGGTTTGCTATTATTAGGTTTCAATAGGAATTTCAAAAGTTTCACTTATCATTAACACATCGAAAATACATATGGACTTTATCACTTATCAGTGTGGCGCTTCACTTACACGATTCTTAGAATACTTTTAAAAAAAAATAACAATTCAATATTAAAGTAAAATGTATGAACGACATGTTCCGATGAACAATTGCAAATATAAATATATATATAGAGAGGGGCATTTGCAAAGGGGGTCTTCGTAGCCACTTGGTTACGCGTTCGCTTACTAAGCGATCGATCGTGAGTTCAAACTCAGGGCCCTCAATTGACCATCTTTGTGTTGTTATAGAATAATTACGTCCACGCAACCATCATCAGCTATGGAGATCGATCCACGGTGGAACAAAGATCGATTCATCCATACAACTGCTCTGCTCTGCAAGAAACATCGGGCTGCTGTTCTATAAATAACCCAACAATGATCAATATCAACTTCTCCGCTGTCCGGTCTGCTGAACAATGGAAGAACAGATAGAATACCCTTACGCCGAAATGGCTACTAGAGTGTAATTTACCATAATGTAATGGAACAGAAAACCTAACGCCTAAATGGCTACAACTTCTACTGTGTAATTTACAATTTATAGAAACATAAACATATCTACATGTACACGATAAAAAAAAATCCGGCTAAATAAATGGGATAAAAAAGGGGGCATTTGCATATGAAGTAAAATTCTGATTATACGCGAGCGTAACATGAGCAAATTTATAACACATGCGAATTGGGGCTCTTTTGGTATTAACAAGTTCTTCCGCACAGCAACTCGATGTTGATAATTCCTTAATATTTTCCTCCGTTGATCGTATTTTTTTCACATATCCACGTTGGAGAGCCTTAACCCTTCTCTTCGTTGGCTGAGGCATTTTGATTGAATATAATACTTTTCCGTTTACTATTTTCGAAAGCATAGGCAGCCGTGGCAGTGTTCCGAGCTCTGCAATACAATTTTCTTAACCAATGTTAAAGTTGCTGAAACTTACATTATAGACACATTAAACGTAAAAATAATGGACATTGCGGAACACATTGCGGAAAATTGAAAAACGAAAATTTAACTTTCAGAGCACTAGCTCGAGTTTTCCGACGTTTTTCACTATACAGTGCGACGGCAGATGAAAATTTAATATCTTGTGAGTAATCGATTAGAGTTTGGTTGATGGGTAGTATGCGAAAACGATCAATAAAAATCATTAAAAATCATTAAAAAGATCATTAAAAAAATTATTGATTTGAAAGAATTGATGGCGCTTATTTCTGGCAACCATTTGTGACTTCCTTCCACCTTCACCTTAACATCATTTAAAAAGTTTTCCGGGGAAAGTATTTGTCTCACTTTAAATCTCTCTTTTATTTTCTATCATATGTTTGTAGGGGACCGCGGGTAATACGGACAGTGGGAGTAATATGGACAGGCCGATTTCTGTTAATGAGAACACCTTCATTCACCTTCATATTATTCTATTCTATTCTATAATATTTAAGCCACCCTATGGCAATGAATACTGATCAAAAGTGGAAAAGGGAAATAAAAACCGAAAATCATACATGATTCCGCGTGAGGATATAATTTTAGCTGCTTCGATATTAAGCATTTCGAGTGGTTTAATATCAAAATTCAATCCGCTGATGGTTATATTTCGGTTTGTGAGTTAACAGAGAAGCGATATTAGGTATGTACGGAAAAGGTAAATTAATTTTTGAGTGGAAAAATTTAAATTATTGAAATAATTGTACTGGTGGGGTAAAACGGACAGTTGCCAGTGGGAGTGAGATGAACTGTGAAAAGACTGTTTAATCTATTCCTAAGGAATTCCCTGCGTCTATAAATGGAAATCAAATCACCAAAAGTGGACAGTTTAGAAGCTGACTGGAACCAAAAACAAAATAGTCGAGGATCTGTCCGTTTATACTGCTGAAAAGCACGATATCACTTCTAGGTGGATGAATTCGATTTTTTCATCATTTAACGGTCATTCGTGATGAGTTGGTTTTTTTTATTCCTCTCGCGATCGATAAACTTCTACGCTTCATATTTACCATCCTGTCCATATTACCCCCACTACATGTCCATTATACCCGCATCGAAAAAAATGTTATACTTTTCGGTCTGTTTTGATTCTAGAAAAAAAACATTGAAAAACACTTTTTTGTAAAATATTTGGTCAGTTAGATAGAAAAACAGTATATTAAATTGCAAGAAACTGCATCAAAAATTTGAGAAACATGAGATATAATTGAAGTTCTTCTTAAAATATCCGTTTTACTCCCACCTCCCCTGTATGTTTGTGTTTTGGACTGTGGTTAAACGGTAGAAGAGAGTTTCAATGCAGGCTAGATCCTAGAACATCGAACTTACCTCACATGAGAGCATCTTTAAACGCTGAGTTGTGAAGTCATTTCAATTACTTATGAGAAGATTCAAATTACCAAATATCAACCTTTTAGGGTCAGAGGTTCAAATCAGACTATTTAAGAGTTCTTGAAACGGAAACAGACCGTCAGAAAATCTTATAAGAGTATATAAAATATCTTGCGATAAATCTTCTGAGATATTCAGAGAATTTATGAGCATTTCAGTAATCAAACCTTATTTTTAATCGTTATATATAAAAAAAAGATTTTCCCACGTACGTGTAAAATATTATCACAGGAGAACGGCACGCATTTCTTTATATATAAAAGACGGATATTTTATAATAAAAAGGGAAAATTTGGAAATAAGAGGTACGCATATGTATGTTTCGCAGTAAAAATTATCATTTGGATCAATTTTACAGATCTGAACGATTACATACATAGACTTTTGAAATGTATTCGTTATTTTTTGCTAACCAAAAATATTCTCCAGAAATAAATTATATGGCAGAACAACGTTTGCCGGGTCAGCTAGTTATGTATAAATTATGTTAATGAGTTTTGTTATGATTTATCTTGTGTTATCCGGATATCCGTTTCATCTCTACTTTTTGAACAGATCTCATACAAACACACTCTACAATTATTGCTTTGAAAATTCTGTTGATTTATATCCTGCCTGGATTGCAGTGAACTTTCAGCAGAAATTCCAACTTGTTGACGGTCATTCTCATCCGAAGATGACGACAGTATCAAAATTCTTATTGGTCTACGTACATTGATTCTCTTTACTATTACTCCCTGAGGAAACAAACAAATTTTCTTCTGATTGATCATAGGTTAGGGATAGCATAGGTTTCAATGCTTGTCTTATTTCAGGAACCAATTTCAAAAACACCATCTATATCGGAAAAATCTTCTCATGAATTTGTTACGTCCTCTCTAGATATGTTCGGGCGTATCGGCATTCTTGGGGTGAAGTTTTATAACTAGATAAAAATATATATTTAGAATTTTGTGAATTTTTCCCCTCAAATATAATAAAAATATTCACAATTTATTTACACTGAAAACTAAAATAACTGTAATTTTTTTTTTAAATCAACCCGATTGTCCACAGTATTGTAAGTATTTCAACTGCCTTAATTTCAACCGTACCTATTTTTACCATTTACAATAACTGTCAATAAGAAAATAAAATTGCTTCACCATATATTACAAAATTCTAAAAAATTGGGAAATACAGAATTTTGTGATTTAGAAGTAGTAATTGTTCCGAAAATTTTTATTGGCTGGCACCGTAGTGGCAGATTGGTGTAGTTTTCAAGCAATTTTGGTAGGGGAAGGGTGGTAAAGACGGACGCCCTAAGTAAAAGTTGATTTTCGTAAATTTCACAAAAAAAAATATAGCTATCTCACCATAAATTGATATTCTCTTTTTATAGTAAAATTTGTCTTTGAGTCAGAAAATTTGAAAAATGAATATCTCCGCCATCTTTGAAAAAAAAATTGAGTCGGGAAAAACGGACACTTGGCGGGAAAGATGGACATTTGGGGTGGGAAAGATGGACACTAACTGAAAATTCAAGTTTTTGTTCTCGATAAGTTTTGGAGGTCTTCAAATATACCTTCAAAATAGTTAAAAAAGGCTAGACTAAAATCACCCAGAAGGGCTTGTAATTTTCCTCATTTTTCCGTGTCTAAAATAGCTTCCGGCATTCGGAATGACTGAATCGGATTACGTTTCAAAAACCACTCTGCTGATTCGTCACTGATATCTAGCTGCACTTGCAAACGTAGTAAGTGGGCATCTGTTAATAAAAGAAGGAGGAGATGATCAAATTGTTTTCAAAACCAAATGTTTGTCTTTAGTCAGTGGAGTGTCCGTCTTACCCGACTTGATTAGTATTTTAGTTTCGTCAATATTTCTGGAGTAAAAATGAGAAAACTTCACCGCTGATTCGATAAACTGAAAGAGAACTGATGGTAAATCTTTCACGTAACGAAAAATACCCCAAAAAATAACTCGATAACAATGTGAGCCTTATTTTCTGCAGACGACAATTTAAATCGAGCTGCTCTTTGTAGATTCCCTTTTTGTTTTTATTTACAATTTTAACAGAAAGTCAACTAGGTGTGCACAGTAAGTGTCAAAGGTATTGATACACTGTATTGCAAGTTTGTACATCATTAAAATTTAGAATAAAAACGTAATTTATCAATTATACAGGGTGTCCGTCTTTCCCGACTTTCCCCTATTAGAAACATTTAAAACCACAACCGGTCATTTTGACCGGTCTGTATGTATAGGTATAACACATATGTATTTAAAAAAAATGAAAAGTGGGAGATCAAAATAATTTAAAATATTAATCAATATACGAATCTAGAAAAAGTAATAACATTATTAAAAGTTATTAAAAAATAATTTCAAAACAAAATCTTGCGAAAAAATGATTTTACCGGTCATTTTGACCGGTTGGTAGTTCTAGTGTTAAAGAAAAAACGAAATGTTCAGCAATAAATATTTTTTTTATTGATTCTTTCTCTCGTCTAGAACTAAATTTTTCACAAAATGGGAAAATCTTTATTGTACTGCCTGGTGCAATGTGACACTACGGTGCATTTCATTGGATCAATTTATCTTATTTTTTCTGGCGCCGAGCCGGTTAATAACTAAACATAGGGCTGAGGAATAATTCGCTAATTCGCTTTGCTACTCATCGTCGCGTGATAAAACTCTCACAGCGGTAAAATATCGAGCTCACTTGCCCCACGAACAGCGCTATTAGCTATCTCTGTGAAAATGTTCCCCAAACTCTGCTCGAAAGCCGGCTTCACCTCATCCAGCAGAACGTGGGGATCCTGATTGATCGCATCATTGGCAATTTGTCCCAGCACTGCGTCTCCATCGAACAGATTCTTCAGGTTGAACTTTCCTTTGTCAAATTTCAGCTTAAGCTGGATCGGTTGGAACTGCACAGACTCCCCACCGGTCTCCTTCTCCTGCTCGAGATAGTATCGCATGCGCATGTTAGCAATTGTGTTATCTGTAACAGTTCAATCTTATTTTCGCCAGACCGATTTTCCACCGCAATCAGTACTCACTCAGTATCAAATTGAAATCGCCCTGGCCGGAGATTCGCAGCAAAGGCATTTGCATATCCAGTGCATATTGTCCACTGACGAGCATTCTGGGAAGCTTCACGCTGACGTTGAACTGTTTCTCATCAACATTCAATCTAATCACAGAGAAAATATACACCGATTACCTCGGGGGCTCTATTTGCATAAATTACCCGCCTCCAATCTTACTTCACCCGTCGAATCTCGAACGCGCCGGAGCCCTCGATTGTCACGTTGGTTAGCTTTACTCGGAAGCCAGGACCGTGGTCAATCGCCATCTGCTTGACCCAGAGCGGCTCAAGGGGAGGAGCCGACGGTTGATCCTCGCCGAAGTTCCCAACGGCCACGTTGGGACGGATTCGTTCCACCACCTGTTTGACACATTGTTCGAAATTTGGATCGTTGCGTGAGCAGGCGGAGAGAATAGGTGCTGAAATTGGATTAACTATTAATTAAGGTTTCTTAATGCCGGGAAATCCCTTTAGATGGATTTCCCGTTAGTGAAAAGTCCCCTAAATAATAGTAGTTTAGAGTAATTACACATTTTCTCATGTGTTGCGTGCATTTATTTGCATGTTATTCCCGAGCCAGGGATCTCCAGTATTTTGTGATATTTACTCAACTTCAATTCAACGGCAAATTCAAGAAGGAAACGGCAAAATATTAAGGAATTATCAACAATGAGTTACTGTGCTAGTTAATACCAAAAGAGCCCCAATTCGCATGTGATATAAATTTGCTCATGTTACGCTCGCGTGTGATCAGAATTTTACTTCATATGCGAATACACCTTATATATACATTTATATATGCAAATGTACATCGGAACACATCGTTCAAACCTTTCACTTCAGTATTGAATTGTTATTTTTTCAAATGTATTCTAAGGGTGGGTTTAGACTAGTGATATATTCATGTGAAGAAATATGATGAGATTTATAGAAATCGCATCAACCGTTTACATTAACGTGAACTTCTATAATGAATATATTCATATTTTAGGTGAATTTACTCACCTGAAGTAGAACTGCATCCAACTTTAGTGATTTCTCACCAGTGAGAAATTCTCAAGCGTTTACATATGCTGAATTTATTCAAGTTATATATACCTCGAGTAAGTGTATCATATTTATTCTCACCCGTTTACACCTATTTCACGTGAATAAATCCATCTATAGCTATAGATCTCCCTAATGTAAACCCGCCATAAGGCTCGTGTCAGTGATAAGTCTGTGTCAGTCTGATAAGTGAATTGATCTATTTTTGTACCAAAATCAAAAACTCAATTGTAGAGTATTAATCTGAAATGTTGCGTAGGTTCAGTCAAGGGCAGGGAATCAAAAATCACGAACCTTTGTACACTGAGAGGAAAATTTAGTATATATGACGAATTTTTTCGTAAATGTTACCAATTCGCTAGTCATTTTCTACCCTAATAATCATTGGTACATCTTACAAAAGAAAATTGGTAGGCATTATTTTTGTAGGATGGTGGGCATATTGGCCCACCACCTTTTATTTTCCCGCAGCGAAAACAAGTTCTCGATATCTTTGTGGTCGAGAATTTGTTTTCGACGAAGAGAAACAAAAGCTACATATATTTTAATCTAATAAAAACCAAAAAACCTTACCTCCGAATGGCTTTGTTTCCTCAAGAAGAGCGACGACTGCGAAGAACGCACATTACAGTTACTAGAAATGAAAACAATCAAGGTTACACATGCTATGAAGTAAAATGTACGAATCTTTAGTAGGGATGTATATTGCATAAGACATCCGTTTTACAAAGTTTTGGTAATATGTACAAAAAATGCGTACATTTTACCAATGTTTCAACTACTAAAGCCGGGTTCAGACGGTGCGAGTAAGCATACGAGTCGGTCTAGTCAGTTACTGCAGTGCAGCTACTCACACCGTGTGAACACATCATGCCAGTTATTGTCATGTGTGATCCGGCGTGCGAGCTACTTCAAAGTTTTTTGAATTTACTCGCACTTGCATGCTTCACAACGTCAAAAACAGAATTTAGCGTTCGAATCAGTGATGCCAAATGTAATGAAATGTCTCTATTTTTAAGATATTTGAAAATATGTGAAGATATTTATAGACTTCAAAATTATTGGAAAAACAAATAAAACCCTCATAGTTTCTAAACGAAATAATTGTTATTTCGTTTTGCACGCTGGCGGGGCACGCTTTCTTTTTGAGATAGTTTTCTTGAGAATCTCTAATATAGAATCATTATCAGATCACAACTTACAAAAAAAAGTATTGTTCTAAGAAACAGAATACATATTCGATTTAAAAAAGTACATTTTCATTCATTATTAAAATTTTTGAAGCGTATTTATTGCACCTGCAAATCGACTATCATTTTCATTTCACAAAATAAATAAAATTAAAAAAAAATCTTTTAGACTACCATTTATAACATCACATCCTTTCGGAATTATCTGAGCTATGGATGTTTTCGAGATTCTAAAAAATATCGACAACAATCCCAACGATATTCCAAAACAAAGGCACATCAATGTCATTTCTAATTTAACTCTTGCAGGTACAGCATCCCTCATGACTGTATCTTGGCGTTGTATTCGTGGAGCAATTAAATCCAACAGTTTTTTTCACTTGTTCAGGTGTTATTATCAACACTGCTCTGTAATCTCGGGGATCCTCATCGTAGAGTTCCTTCAATATTGTATTTGTTGCTCCTTTTCTTTGCATCTAATTCCTGGCCCGAATCCTTTTCTCTTTCTGCTTTTTCGGATAGTACCTTCAGTTCAAAGAAATTCAGCACAAAGTATGTATTTTTAAACACGATCAGCGTTTGTTTTGCTATAAAATTGTGTGATGATACATTCAACTGAAAACCTAAGATGAAAACTGCCAATAAAGAAGTCGATTTTGGACCAATCATTTGACAAATTCGGACCTGATTGCTGTTTCTGACTATTTGATGGACATTTGAAAAGTCGCCTGGCATCCCTGGTAAACCCGTGCCGTAGTATCTAGTTTCTCGCCAGCAGCTCACACTGTGTGAACGGACAAGGCGAGTCAACCAATTGTCAAGCGAGTCCACCGGGTCAGTAGCTGCTCATTGTCAAGTCAGCTACTAGCAACGTATAAATGGGCCTTAAAGATTTGGTAGCTGCATTTACTAATGTTTTCCTCCAGTGTACAATAACGCATGCTCAAAACGAGAGTGACAAATTGCGTTTCAGTTCAATGCGAACAAATTTGTATCACCACATCCGTTTGTTGTGCTACGAAAGTAACACACAATTGTACCTATTTGCAAATATCATGATATGCGATATGTCCCAATAAATGAGTTTTCGCAACAAGAGGTTTGTCGCACAACATTCCTACCAAAAAGAGGAAGACAGACTACTCTTTTCTGACAAATTTTGTAAATGCTTACGACATCGCCGGTTCGGTAGAAGTTTTTTTATGTTTCATGCGAAATGCGTGCAAATTTGTGCAAATAGAGAAAATCAGCCACATATTTGAAAAAAAAAACAAATTATAAGCAAGCAACGAAAGTGTTCGGTTGAAATTGTGCTGTTCGAAGAAAATCGCTAGCAACGTAAGTTTAGTTAGAATGGATAAAAAAGTGCATAAAAAGTGATGTTCGGTCGGTTGCTTCGTGGCACAAGGAATAAAAAATATTGAGAAAATTATTGAGTGCGATTATCGGAGGTTTGGCAGACTAAGCTGGTCAATTTGAATTTAAATATCAAGCCAAGCAATTAGTGCGAGAGGTCCAAAAGTGAAAAATTTGCCATTTCTGAGTGTTCTGCGCTGATGGTGTGTCGTGTGATGTTTATTTTCGATGATGTTCAATTCCGCTGCTGCTACTACCGTTGCTTTCATAGCGTTGCGTGTGTGGTTAGTGTGAACAGCACCGAGACAGGACAGTTTTTCTGCTTGATTCGCAAGTGTGGTAGCGGAATTTATTAAATCTTCGTATGATTGGATCATTGACGATTGTGTTTTCGAGGAATTAAGTTTCCGGGTGCTTGAGATTCTTGGACATACAAGTAAACTTCGATATAACGTACCCTCGATACATCGTACCCTCGATATTGCGTCACTCGATATAACGAACATTTTTTCTCGATATAGCGTACACTTTTTTAATATGATCAAACTTTTTCCCCCATTGATGTACCTTGCTTCAAATGATAAATTCAGATTATTTTAACCATTCAGGCTCTGGAGGGAGAGTCAATTAGCTACATAACACCTTTAGGGACAAAGGGCAGCCGTCTTTCATACGGTTTCATTTAGCTTGCCATGATTGCAATGAGGTACATATTGAGGTGGCAGTAGGCGAAGTATATCTGTATTGGAAAGCAAAATATCGTGTCGTCATTATATGCATTCGATATGGAACGTATATGGAAAAAACAAAACAATGTTCAAAGTACTCACGGTTGCATGATAATTTGAGCCGAAATTCCCATGAAATCATTCAACTGTTTGTTTTTAACAGATGATAATTGTATTGTGGCTTATTTCGATTATTTATGTAGTAAAAAGGTCCAAAGAGCAGTCGTATACTTAGATCTCGAAAGCAGTAACATTTTCGGTGTTTTTTTTTATCAATTGCCGATTATTTCCTCACAATATACACACCGACACTGAAAGCCTTCAAAACATCAACTTCGTAACGTTAAAATAATGAAATTTCGTTCGTTTCTATGAACGTGGGGGAGTGAATATGGCACATGGAAATATCACTTTTATCCGTCTTTTTCGATGTGAATTCACAAATAATCACTGCCTGCTGTCACATTAGCTTTATATTCAGCGGGAACTCTAATAAAGTGTACGTTTTTAATTGATAAAACACTTCCTGAAAATAGCATTTTCACATGGATGTGGTATGCAATCAAATATAAACACAACGACTGACGTCACTATTTGAGAAATAGTTATGGCAGCGCATGCTATGTCGCTTAAAAAACCACCATCTTCATTACCTTTTTTCCAGAACATTGCCATGATTGTATGTTTCCAGTAATGTCCCACATTAGTTGACCGAAAAATTGAAAAATAAATAAATTGAAAAATTTAAAAATTTAAAAATTCAAAAATTTTAAAATTTTAAAATTGAAAAATTGAAAAATCGAAAAATTGAAAAATTGGTAAATTGAAAAATTGGAAAATTGGAAAATTGGAGAATTGGAGAATTGGAAAATTGAAAAATTGGAAAATTAGAAATCTGGGAAATTGGAAAATTGGAAAATTGGAAAATTGGAAAATTGGAAAATTGGAAAATTTAAAAATTGGAAAATTAGAAATCTGGGAAATTGGAAAATTGGAAAATTGGAAAATTGGAAAATTGGAAAATTGGAAAATTGGAGAATTGGAAAATTGGAAAATTGGAAAATTGGAAAATTGGAAAATTGGAAAGTTGGAAAGTTGGAAAAAAGAATTGGAAAATTGGAAATTTTGGACAGTTGGGTTCACATATTTTAACGTAAGGACTATTCACTTTTCACATACGAAAAAAACCGTCTCTTCTAAATAAGATTTTTGGTGTGAAAATTCATAGTTGACGTAATGTTGTATTAGACTTCCACATACTCCCTTTCCTCCATATTCCATTACGTGATTAGTGAACAACCCACAATCTAAGTTCTAATAAATAACAAGCTTTTCTGGAATACAAATCTTAGCAACAGTTAAGGCAGAATTAGTTCCCAATAATAGTTGAATCTGTCCATCAATACAATTACTTTGAAGCACACTAATGCATATAATAAACGATCTATTGTATGACCACTGTTCAGAATGTTGAAATTGCGGATTTTCAAAAATCCAAAGAATCAAAATTAATACAGGTAAACTTCGATATAACGTACATTTCACTTTCAAAATTGTACGTTGTTTCGAATTGTACGTTATATCGAAGCATAATAAAGTACTCACAAACGTAGTCTATAATACATTATTGTGTTGCTGTTTTAGTAAAGTTAATGAATAACTTCAATCAGAAGACGAAGCCAGCCTTTCTCATGATGTTTCCCTTCGTACTGTTGATTAAAGCTTGATTCATTTAGAATCCGGAATCACAAACCCAGCTGTATTTCGGAATTGATTGAAGGCACAAAACTTGTTTTAGCATCACAATACAGATAATTCATTGTTCTATCAGAAAAAAAGTATTGAAAAAAATCATTATCCTCGGAAGATAAAATATCGCAAATCCAGTATCAAGATCGGGTCAGTCCGGCGGAGGATTTCAATGTTGTTCACTACTGGTACGCGCAAAAAATACGAGATAAACGGTACTGGGAGACAGCACGAGTTGTCCTCGCTGCAGCATTTTCTCAGTCAGACGTGGAGCGAGATTTTTCATCATACAACAGGGTTTTTACAAACGAGAGGAATCGTTTGGGGGCGAAAACGTTGAAAATGTTATGAAGATAAAATTGAACAAAGATCTTGTTGAACCCGCTCTTCACATTGCATTGAAACCGCAACCTTCAAATTGATTTCTGCCGAATTATATTATCCTTGGATGTCTTTTTCGTATTCTATTAGTCAAGGCCTTTCATTTGATACCGATATTGTGTGGGTTGGGAATAAGATTGTTGTCATCCACCATTTTGCCATGGCGGTCATCTTGGATATGTGTGTTTCGTATTTTGCTAGTCAAGACCTTTCATTTGATACCCATATTGCGAGGGTTGGAAATAAGATCGTTGTCATCCACCATTTTGTGATGGCGGCCATTTCCGATATGTGTTTTTCGTATTCTACTAGCCAAGACCTTTCATTTGATACCCATATTGTGTGGATTGGGGATAAGATTGTTGTCATCCACCATTTTGCCATGGCGGCCATCTTGGATATGTGTGTTTCGTATTCAGCTAGTCAAGACCTTTCATTTGATACCCACATTCCGACATTTTATGATGGTGGTCATTTTGAATTTATGTTTTTCGTATTCCACTAGTCAGGCCCTTTCATTTGATACTCATATTATGGGGTGGAAAGAGATTCTTTAGAACCTCTATTTTAAAGAGATGACCAGTTTGGATTTACAAGAATTTTTCGCTAATTTAAATATGAATATTCCTAATCCGAAATTTATGGTTTTGACTATTCTATGTCAAAATTATTCAATGTTTGGAAGACTCTTATTTCTTAATATTTTCAAGAACAAAACAAGTGCATTGTACACAAACAATAATTCAATATTTTATCGCAATTAATTTATATGAAAATTATTTAACATACATCATGATAAGTGTAACACAAAACACTCAACCATTGGAGAGACTGAATAATACTGGGTATTTTGTCGTTCGGGTGTTTGTTGCATTCGGATAATTGATCATTCGAGTATTTGTCACATTCGGGTAAATATTCGTTCGGGTAAACTTTTTTCAGGTAAGTCTTACATTTGGGTAAACGTTTCTCGGGCATGTAGAATTCGGGTATTTGTTATAGAATCGACACAATAATCATCGCTTCCAACTGCTGATTCAGTACATAACCCATGTTTTCGATTTTGAAAATGGCAAAAGTACCTTTTTCCAAATCGGGAACAAAGCACATGTTTCCGAAAAAAAAAAACCTGTAAAGGTGTCCTCCAGTTCCATTCAATTATCCTTACCACTTATATTTTCGTACCCAAAATAAGAAAAATATTGAAAAATTTATTTGGAATTTATTAGAAAATGCTTACGTTCCCATTTCGTTACCTATTCAATGCTGCTTTGACATAAAAACATGCGATTGAGTTGAAAAATTGTCCCAAATGTTTCATATTGATGAGAAAGTTTCTTTCCTTGTTGTTCATGAAATGCAACAATTACAAACCGTTTGTCACAGCCACACAAAAACAAATTTGCTGCAGCCTGAATGTGTATCATAACAATGTCACACTGCGATACGCCTTTGTCGTCTCACCGGCGCAACATTAGTTGATTCTCTCAATTTTTTGTTGTGATACACAAACAGTAGCAACAAGAGATTGTGACTCTGAAAGAAAATATCGACTGTATCATTCGGTGATATTATCGCTTGTTTTCAAGCAAAAACAATGATAAATTGATTCCCTGGTCAAGGGACTGAATAGAATATGAATGAATTCAGTTACAGGGTTATATTATATACGACGAGTTTAGGCACAGGGGAGATCTGTCAAATAAACTCTTTTGTATAACGTATAACGAAACGAGCAACACGTTATTATTTAGTTCTGCTCCCGAAATTTAGGACCTAACATTTTGGCGGCGAGGATTAAAAAAAAGAAGTGTACCAGAAAGTGCTGAAAGTGATTTATAACAAATAAACCGATACTTATATTATACGAATCAGGTTAGTGCCATACCGAGATTTCGATATTGAGAGTTTTCCTTGACCAACGCTGAAAAAAAAACATGTGCGAGAAAAAAGGTGCTACGCCCTACATAAAATAATGACGGATGATATTTCGAGGTTATGTGTATTACCTTGCCAATTTTTTAGTGATTATGTTTCTCGAACGTGGATCGCATTGTTGCCGTAATTTTTTTTCCCAGCACATACTGGTTCATCTGCAGTATTCTGAGTAAAACGTGAACAAATAGTTAACAGCAATATGGATAGAAATAGAAAGAGAAAAAGTTCGATTGTATGGAAACGAATTGGTTTATTGGAAAAACGATGAAGTGGAAGAACTGCGAATATTCAGGGGAATGTTCTGCTTTTGATATTGACGAAAAATTCACAATTTCTGGTTCAAGGAGTGTATTATCCAATGTAAGGAAGTGATTTCTAGG
This sequence comes from Toxorhynchites rutilus septentrionalis, assembly GCF_029784135.1. Taxonomy (NCBI): domain Eukaryota; kingdom Metazoa; phylum Arthropoda; class Insecta; order Diptera; family Culicidae; genus Toxorhynchites; species Toxorhynchites rutilus. The sequence continues at coordinate 39,510,621 of NC_073746.1, forward strand.
TTATGGACTGTAGTGAGCATCAACTTAACTGTTGGTTTAGTTTCTAAGAAACTGCTGGAACCATTAGGGCTGCGGAACAGAAGAACTCCATTACTGTTGGATTGGAGTGGAAGTGGATATATGGATAGATGAGAACTGCTGGTTCCTTCTAAAATTAAAATGACAGAGGATGATCGTAAGCTGTTGGCTGAGATCGAAGTGCGAGATTGCAGAGAATAGTTTGTACATTGACTGATAAACTGCTGGTTTGTCGTCAGGACGAAAATAATCAGAACTGTTGGTTCGGAGGTGTAGAGGTTTGGAAAACGAGAAAGATGAGAACTGCTGGTTCCTTCTGAAAGGGTAATACGGAAAAATAAGGTCGGGAGCTGTTGGCTCAGAAAAAAATGTAAGGTTATATCGAATATCAGATTGGGCATATTAAGCCAATTATTTTCGTCATTTCGGGTATGGGAAAAAGTATATATTAGAAAAAAGAATAGTTCCATTTCAAATCAGGTAGAGTCACGTTGGTCAAGAGGAAAATGTATATGCATACATACATACATGTACGCGAAATTACCCATTGGAATAAATTGATTATTTTGAATTTTGAATTTTCAAATTTAAAATTTGTATAGTGATACGAGCAATATGGAAACATTTCGGCCAGTTCGACAATTCGATTTGAACATTGAGGACAATCGGATGGCAGCAGAGTGGGAAAAATGGAAGAGGCAACTGGAATGTTATTTCAGTACTTCTGGCGTCGTGGATCAATCCGACAAACTTGCAAAGCTGTTATATTGGGGGGGTCAGATCTACAAGAGCTATACGAAAATTTGCCGGATGTAAAACGGGTTCCATTGGTTGTTGTTAAACCGCCTCACTATGATGTTGCTATTAATGCATTAGATGATCATTTCGAACCCAAACGAATGATAGCATACGAACGTTACTTGTTTAGACAAATGACTCAGAAACCATTGGAACGATTGTCAGAATTTGCTTTACGCTTAAGGATTCAGGCAAAACGCTGTGGATTTTCTGGAACCAATTTTGAAGAAATGATTGTAGATCAAATCACTGAAAAATGTAGTTCTGAGCCTTTGCGAGTAGAAATTTAGAACAAGGATCGTAGATCTTTGAGCGAGATCATAGCTCTTGGAACTTCTATGGCTGACACTAAAACAAAATCAATGCAAATGAGTAAAACGAGCGGATATACGAACGAGACTAAGGTTCAATGTGTGGAAGTTCGATTCAAACCAAGATTTTTGATGAAGAAGGTTACAATGAATCAGGGAAAAATTATGTCTTGTTTTGCTTGCGAGCGTCTGGGTCATTTGAAGGGTAGCAAATGGTGCCCGGCTAGGGAGGCACAGTGCTACAAATGTCAGTCTTGCGGCCATTTTTGTGTTTTCGTTTCAATCAAAATAATCAGGTTAGACCCACTGGATCGTATAAGCGTAAACCTGACTCCAAGAGCGATAATTTCGGAAATGAGTATCACGGCAGGCCAGCTAAATGCATTCGTGCAGTAACAGAGGAGAACGAGAAAGAGAAACAAATGGATCGGGAAGATGGGTATGTGTTCTATGCTATGGAGAGCAACGAATTTCACTTCAAGGTAGGAGGAGTTACAATTCGGATGGTTATTGACTCGGGTGCTGAGAAAGTAGGGTGACCCGCCATAGATAAGCAGGCAGAAAGAGTGGTTGAAAGTTGCAAATCATGTACGATTGTTTCATCACTTGATCCGCCGGAACCGATGAGGAGTTCTAAAATGCCAGATAGAGCATGGGTGGATTTAGCTGCTGACATCGTAGGGCCTCTCCCATCGGGTCATAACCTCCGTGTAATTGTTGACTACATTAGCTGTTTTATAGAAGTGATTGTTATGAAACAGATTACTGCATCGTTGACTGTTCAAGCTTTCCACGAAAAATTTTGCCGGTTTGGATTCCCAGAGACTCTGACAATGGTCCCCAGTATACAAGTGAAGAAATGAAGAAGTTTTGCAAACAATACGGTATTGAACAGCGAAGGACCACTCCGTATTGGCCTCAAGCGAATGGGGAAGTTGAACGAGTTAATGGAATGATCGAGAAGCATTTGAAAATAAGTCAATTGGAAGAAACTGAATGGAAGTTGGATTTGAGAATGAGTTTTCTTATGCATAATTCGACACCTCATACAACTACGGGAGTCGCTCCATCGGTTCTAACGTTCGGAAGAATCATTCGCGATAAGCTGCCAACACTATCTACCCGAACAAACAAATTGGTGGAAGAAATACGGGATCGGGATAAATTACAGAAACAGAGAAGTGCTGAATATACCAATAATCGACGGAGAGCTAAGTGGAAGGAATTGAAAGTGGGAGATGTAGTTCTAGTAAAACGGATGATGAAGAACAATAAGCTGGCATCAACTTTAAGCCCAGAAGAATTACAATATATAGACAATATTGAATCGTACAGAATCGGATGCAGTCGAAAGAATCTCAACGGATCAATCATAGGAACGTACCCCATCTTAAGTTGTTGGAAACAGAACAAGCAGATAAACGAGAACTAGCGTAAGACAATGAAGAAATGATTACCGAAGAAGTTGTAATGGATAGTCCAGTATCTAGTATCTAACCACACGGAGTATACGGATGAGGAAACAAATATACGTCCACATAGAGTGGTGAAGAAACCAGGATATCTGCTAGAAAATTTAAATTTAATAAGTGTTGTTGATCCCTAAGTAGAAGAGGAATGTAGAGTATTAATCTTTAATGTTGCGTAGGTTCAGACAAGGTACTGAATAGAATATGAATAAATTCAGTTACAGGACCAATTATAATATACGACGAGTCCAGGCACAGGGGAGATCTGTGCGTTTTAATTTAATTCTAACAACTATTACCCATGAAGAACACGTGGTTTTACCTATACTACTACAATGGCTTCGTTCCACCTTCGCCTTAAATCTGATTGAGCTGATATTTTGCATAGAGTGTTTTTTCGAGGTGGTGAACATTTTTTATGGGGTAACTTTTTGAAATTCGAGATGACCACTTTCATTGGCATCCTAATGTAAAGCCATAAGTTTTGTCAGTCATAACTCGAGAGCAAAATAAGATAAAAAGCAAGAAAAAATATTGTTGGTATAGAAGTATCCAAAATTTACATTTTTTGCAAAATTATTTGAAATGGTCCATCATCGTCTTCAAGCAGAGTCGTAAACGCTTGGGCCAATCGTCAATCACTGCACGGATTGTAGCAGGTGGAAGTTCGCGGTCTGTCTTTTCATTGGACTTATTCAACGACTACAAATTTCGATTAAACGTACACAGGTACACCCCTCTAACTTGATCAGATGTGAATAACCTAGTGGATTGAAGTCTGTGCTACCAAATGCCCACTCCAAATTCGTTTAAGAACATTTTTGCATCGTTTCAATCGTATTTAGTAAATTAAATTACTAGTAATTTCAAGCTGGGTGGCAATAAATGGTTCACACATCACCTGTACGCACCATGCTGTTATTATTCACGCAAAATACGATTTATTATTGTTACTCCCAAATACCGTGCAGTGAGTTCTATGTACAATAGCCTGGCTCAAGTTCGAGTTATTAAAACGATCAACTTCAAACGGTTTTGCCTAGTTCGAAACACAAGAAGTTTACCAGCTCTATTCTAACACTTCACAAACCTAAACGGGCGTTGTTCTTTCCAAAATTCAGCACAACCAAAAAACTAACAACAAAAAGTTTCATTTTTACAGAAGTTATCGACACTGATCAAACCACACAACTTCAAGATAACGCAACAAACTAACAAAACCTCATCTCGCAGCGGTTCCTTTTATACTAGTCAATTACAGTTGTCAAATGACATCGAATAGCTTTTGCAATCGTCAACAACAAAAACATCCTGCTTGATCTTTGCCGATTCTATCTAACGCATTCGAAGCAAACAGGCTGCTTCCCGTTTGTGCGGCGCCCAACGTCATCTTATCCTAACGAGACCCATTAGTCAAGATTCGATCTAGCTAAGGGGAGGTTAAGATGGATCTACTATTGAACTTTTTAGCTGTTCAATTCTGGGAAGCCCTCTCGATAACCAACGACAGATTGCATTAAAGCTCACACGATGGGAAGTGAATCATCATCTAACCTTTCCACCTGCCACTATGAGCTCGTTAGGCAAATGCTGCTATTCATTTCTATCTGACGACAGATCTTGCGCTCATCTCGTGCCGGCGGAGGGCACGTGCAGCTTTCACACACACACACACACACACAATTAGTTCCGCCGAACGGTTCATTATTTACATAAATCGTTTTATTGCTGAATTGCTGTAAAAACATATACCTAGTATACACAACCATATAAACTGTTCAGTCCTGAAGCAGCGACCGAACCGACTTTAGTCTTCCGGGAAGAACTCCTTCGCATCGATGTCTCTCAGCAAACTATTGCCCAGCTTGGTAAAGCTATCGGAGAGGTTCTCCTCGAAAGATTGCTTCACCTCGTCGAGAAGAACATGCGGATTTGCATTGATGGCATCGTTTCCTACCCGCTCCAAAGTGGGATCACCATTGAACAAGTTGGAGAGATAAAACTGAGCCTTGTCGAATTTGATCTTTACATCGACCGGTCGGAAGCGGAACGTATCCTTATCGTTGATTTTCTCCTTAAAGTACTCCAGCCGCAAAATGGCCTTGGTGTTATCTGAAAATAAACCCGTCCATGGTTGGTCATTAGTTTGAGAACCAGAATCACTTTTCACGAGAACTTACTGAGTGTTGCCTTAACATCGCCTTGACCTGCAATGCGCAAAACAAGAATATTCATATTCAACACATACTTCCCGAGTACATCAAGTGTTGGCAAAATCACGTTGGCTGTCAAACTATTTTCTGCTGCGTTAGTCCTGGAAGTGGGAGAGAATAATATTATCCTTCCCGTAAGGGTTTTCAAACAGAATAGACTCACCTGAGTTTCTTCAATACAAACTTGCTAGCTCCCCGAATCGCGAGGTTGGAAAAATTGGCCGAAAATGACGGCCCGCGATCGATGCGCATCTTTTCGAAGATGATCGGTTCTATCTTGGGATGTTCATTGGCCGAACCGTATTTTCCTGAGGCAAGGTTTGGTCTTATTCGCTCCACAACGTCGGCAATGCATTTGTCCAGCTCGGGATCGTTACGTTTGCACACCGAGAGAACCGGTTCTGTGAAAGGTTAGAGGAGGTGATTAGACGAGTGAATAGACAAATATTTATGAACATTTAATGGTTCGAATCGTAAATGGTTTGGAAGCAATAATTGTTCGCTTTCGAACCTTACGTGTAATTTCGATCAAATACAATACGAGATATTTAATCATGAAAGTAAATATGGAAAACCCGCGAATATATTTCATGGATCTAATCATCGTCTTCCTATTAAAAGAAACGCATATATAGGGTGTGTCACATCAAATTGCATCACGGAAAAAACGCTGTAGAAATTCGGCCAGTAGACCGATCCTTTTGAAAATTTTAGACAGTAAAATAAAAACTTTTGGCATTTTCTTTTTATTCATACTTCGAGCCCAAGCCCGTATGCTCGCACCTTCCTCTTTACCCCGTCCATAAGGTTCTGTACAACGTCAGGTTGTAGTTTTTTTTTTTTTTGAACAGAAATCCATTTTCTCTTGAAGTCTGCCTCCGATTTGACAACTTTTGGGTTCTTCCGGAGGGCCTGCTTCATAATCGCCCAATATTTCTCTATTGGTCGAAGCTCCGGCGCGTTGGGCGGGTTCATTTCCTTTGGCACGAAGGTGACCACGTTGGCTTCGTACCACTCCAACACGTCCTTTGAATAGTGGCACGAAGCGAGATCCGGCCTGAAGATGGTCGGGCCCTCGTGCTGCTTCAATAGTGGTAGTAAGCGCTTCTGTAGGCACTCCTTAAGGTAAACCTGCCCGTTTACCGTGCCGGTCATCACGAAGGGGGCGCTCCGCTTTCCGCAAGAGCAGATCGTTTGCCACACCATTTACTTTTTGGCAAACTTGGATAGTTTCTGCTTGCGAATCTCCTCCGGAACGCTGAATTTGTCCTCTGCGGAGAAGAACAACAGGCCCGGCAGCTGACGAAAGTCCGCTTTGACGTAGGTTTCGTCGTCCATTACCAGGCAATGCGGCTTCGTCAGCATTTCGGTGTACAGCTTCCGGGCTCGCGTCTTCCCCACCATGTTTTGCCTTTCGTCGCGGTTAGGAGCCTTCTGAACCTTGTATGTACGCAGGCCCTCCCGCTGCTTGGTCCGCTGGACGAATGAACTTGACAAATTCAGCTTATTGGCGACATCCCGGACCGAACTTCTCGGATCACGTCTAAACTGCTTAACTACGCGCTTGTGATCTTTTCCACTGACGGAGCATCCATTTTTGCCGTTCTTCACCTTCCGGTCGATGGTTAGGTTCTCAAAGTATCATTTTAGTACTCTGCTGACCGTGGATTGGACGATTCCCAGCATCTTACCGATGTCCCGATGTGACAACTCCGGATTCTCGAAATGAGTGCGCAGGATTAATTCACGACGCTCTTTTTCGTTCGACAATTTTCCAAATTTACGAAAAATTGACAGTGAAGCATGGCCAACGTGATCTATACACTCTTATCTGATTATAAGCGAAAGCTGAAGATATAATTCCTAAAAATTAAATTTCTACAGCGTTTTTTCCGTGATGCAATTTGATGTGACACACCCTTTATATATATATATATATATATATATATATATATATATATATATATATATATATAAATATAAAATGGATTTCTGTCTGTCTGTCTGTCTGTCTGATTCTTATGGACTCGGAAACTACTGAAACGATCGACATAAAAATTGGTATGTAGAGGTTTTTGGGGTCGGAGAAGGTTCTTAGGATAGTTCGAGACTCCTCCCCCCTCTCTAAGGGGAGGCTGCCATACAAATGAAATATAAATTTCTGCATTACTCGAGAATTTATCAAGCAAACGAAATCTAATTTGGCATGTGGAGGTTTTAGGATGTAATAAATATTTCTATGGTGGTTAGATACTCCTCCCCCCTCCCTTAAGGGGGGCTGCCATACAAATGAAACACAAATTTCTGCATTACTCGAGAATTAATCTAGCAAATGAAACCAAATTAGGCATATGAAGGTTTCAGGGTGCAATAAATGTTTTTATGGTGGTTTGACACTCCTTTCTCCTCTCTAAAGAGGAGGAGGGGAGGGTGCTGAACAACTCGAGAACTAATCAAATAAATGGAATTAAACTTAACATATAGAGGTTTAAGGGATCGATAAACTTTTTTATGGTGGTTCGATACTCCTCTCTCCTTTCTAAGGGGAGGCTACTATACAAATGAAACACAAAAAATGCATAACTCGAAAACTAATCAATGAAATGGAGCCAAATTTGGCATGTGAAGGATTTTGAATACGCGAAATGTTTCTATGATGGTATGACACCCCTTCTCCTTCTGAAATGGAGAGGGGGTCCCGTAAAAGAAAGACACATATTTCAACCAAACATGACAATTGAAAATTTTCGGAAAATCTCTGAAGGAAAACGGGAAAAATTAATTCGCATATTTTCTACAATTACATAGTGACAAGTGTTGTTAGTTCATTTGATGTTTGCGCTAGCGAAATTGATTTTTGTTCAAAAGTAGAAATGGATTTCAATGTGATAAAACGCACTCCTATATCTTCTTCTATCTATATAAATAAAAATGGATCACCGAATGTGTTGATAAGAGCAAAACTCGAGAAAGAAATTGTCCATTTTAGGGCTGTCTTTATTCTATCATATTTTTTGTATTAAACATTTATTCCATGTAACGGAGAAACAGATTATTTGCAAGTGATAGAAAAATCTTGAACGAGAATTGTGTATGAAAAAAATCTGATGTTATAATGACGAGTTTTGGTAGAAGTACTAGGAATTTTATAGTAAGAGGGTAAGTTAGTAAATCAATCAATGAACAGTTCTGCGATTGGACCCATGAACGTGCGCTTAGTAAGAAAAGGATGTGATAACGAAAAATAAGTTTTGGGCGGGTTTGCCGGGTCAGCTAGTACCTAATGGAAAGCGATAACAATTGACAGATGATGAGTTTCTAATAATTCATAACCGATTATCCGCGGTTGATTCGGGATAAAATTTATAATAGTTTTGGTGTTTGTTCATTATAAACATTGCAGAATTTTCCAATTAGAGGAACTGGTACAAATTCGGTACCCCATTTTGTTGACGTAGGACTACGTCTAACCGGAAGATATAGGGGGTGAAATGGAAATCTAGGCACTGAACAAGTAGGAAAAAATGCAAGATTTGGAACGCTTATAACTCGAGCATTTCTCAATAGATCGCAAAGGTTTTTGCATCAATTGATAGGAAATATATTTACGCATCTATCATAACGAATAACATTTCATTTTTCTTAAGATAAATAATTGAATAATTGTGAAATATCAAGCATTGTTCAAATGCACTATGTGCCCATTTTTGATTGGTCCATTTTGTGCTCCTCAAATCGTACCGACCAAAACGGGCAACCAGAGCAGCAGCGAAATAGAATGAAGCACGATTGGAAAGGAAAAAGAAAAAAAATGAACGAAACATTGGTCGCAGTCTCACACATGCGTAATTCTTGAGCCAGCCAGTCAGCTTAAAAATCCCCGCTCCGCTGCCGTAACGATCATTTCTTTGTGTGGACACCGACTGGACAACATCGTTGCTGGATGGGCTGGACGGCGAGGGATCGAGTGCCTTGCTCAAGGCAAGAGGGCGGAGGTGGTAGCGCTGGAGTAGAATAGAGTAGAGTTTTCAAATGGGCCTTTCTCAAGGCTAGAGACGAATGAACTGCAAAAGTTTAAAGTCTCTATAATACAATACCTTCCTTCCTTCCGTAACGATCATTCTCATTCAAACCGTACACCACATCGGTTCGCATCACAACACATCAACAAACCAATCCAAGCAGTCATGTCTGGACATGGTAAAGGAGGAAAAGTGAAGGGAAAGGCGAAGTGATCGAGTTAGCTGGCAAAGTTGCTCGCGACGATAAGAAAACCCGCATTCGGAACAGAACACATTCGGTTCGGTGGACATCAAGACAACAGGCAGTTGCAGCGAGTGGCGAATCGCAAAACGGCAGCAGGTAGCAGAAGAAGAAAGTTTGTTCTTTATACAATCTGCTTTGGTGGCAAATCCAGAACAAGGCGGCATCGAGGGCGTTCGAAATGTTTTTTTTTTTCAAAATCACGAGTACTAAGTTTTCTAAATTGGAACCATTCCATAAAACACGGCGCTTATCAGGGCCATTAAACCTTTCAAAAAGAGTTTACGAAATACAGTTCAATGCTTTCTAAAATAATATCCAAAATAATAATAAAACACAAATTGATTTTTTCATAATTTGTTTGCCAGGATATGATGAGTATGTGAATTTGGCAGTTGTTCTGAGCTTATTGATAGTTGGGGACTTTCCTGATTATTCAATTTTCACCAATTCTTAAATTGTTTCCAGATTGAAAGTACAGTAATTTACAATTAGTTCAACATTTAGCTAATTGAACGGACATGTAATGCGACTTATTTAGTTGGACATTTTTGTAAACATAGAGATCCAAATTATGACCCCACATTGGAAGTCGACACTGTACCACTGCCATCGCAAATGTTCAATTACAGGTTAAAATCGCCTCCAATACAACACTGAGTGGCGCTTCGGCACGGCTAGAGTATAAAATCGCTAGAGTATAAAACACGCGGATCACAAAAAAAAATCTTATTTTCTTTCAAACCGTAAACCCGTGTGGTTGTACGGCATCGGCATCGTGGACGTAACAAAGGAGGACAAGTTAAGGGAAAGGCAAAGTCCCACTCGAACCGTGCAGGTGTGCAGTTCTCCGTAGGTGTATCCGCCAATTGCTCAGCAAGGGTAGCTAGGCCGAGCGCGTTAGTACCAGTGCACCAGTCCACCTAGCCGGCGTTATATAGTTTCGGCCGCCGAAGTGATCGAGTTAGCTGGCAAAGCTGCTCGCGACGATAAGAAAACCCGCATTCGGAACAGAACACATTCGGTTCGGTGGACATCAAGACAACAGGCAGTTGCAGCGAGTGGCAAGCGCAATCGCAAAACGGCATCAGGTAGCAGAAGAAAAAAGTTTATTCTTTATACAAACTGCTTTGGTGGCAAATCCAGAACAAGGCGGCATCGAGGGCGTTCGAAATGGTTTTTTTCAAAACCACGAGTACTAAGTTTTATAAATTGGAACCATTCCATGAAACAAGGCGCTTTTCAGGGCCATTAAACCTTCCAAAAAAGAGTTTAGGAAATACAGTTCAATGCTTTCTAAAACAATATCCAAAATAATAATAAAACACAAATTGATTTTTTCATAATTTGTTTGCCAGGATATGATGAGTATGTGAATTTGGCAGTTCTTCTGAGCTTATTGATTTTCACCAATTCTTAAATTGCTTCTAGATTGCAAGTACAGTAATTTACACTTATCTCGACATTTAGCTAATTGGACGGACCAGTAATGCGACATATTTAGTTAGACATTTTTGTAAACATAGAGTTCGGGGTCCAAATTATGACCCCACATTGAAAGTCGACACTGTACCACTGTCATCGCAAATGTTCAATTACAGGTTAAAATCGCCTCCAATGCGACACTGAGTGGTGCTTCGGCACGTCGCATTAAATGTAATTTACTGTACAACATGTCACAAGCTGGATGGGAAGAAATTTTCCAACTGTGAAAGCTGTGGCGAGTGGCAAACGCAATCGCTAAACAGAAAGGTTTAGCCGAACAAGATGGGGACATCGAGTGATAACAAAACAATAAACTCGTTAGATTGAAGATAATTTTGTGATCCTGAAAAGGACCCATTTTAGACTGCATGTGAATCCAACGAGCGAACAAATCGTAATGAATGTATTTTTTTGCCATCGCTGCCTTTTAACGCTCATTCGTTCGTCTCGTTGGACTCGACCCTTTGACTGAGTCTGCCGATTTGTCTCTATCCTGTGAGCGTGTACCGCTAAAGTACAAAACGCGCGCTGATGACCACCTATGCATTCCCTATCACAGCCATCATTTTGATTGTACGATATGTGCATACGCCAAAAGATGCCCGGCGTTGAACATTTAATAAGTACAAAGCCTTCAGAAAAAAATCAAGAATCAACTATGAGATAGTGAGATAAAATTGAGAAAGTTTGTATAAAAAAAAGCAAAAACACAACACCAAAGGTTCTTTTCAGAACCCCCAACATGTTCATAAAGAGTAAACAGAAAACTAATCCATTTTTCAGGTAGATAGGTAGGTATTCACGTAGGAGAAGAAAATAAAACAATATATTTAAAATATATATTTAGCAAAAGCTGTCCCCTTTGTATAGTCCTACGTCACTCCGGTTATGTCCCCGACATTACCCACCCGTCTTTTTTTTTTTTGGACTTAGCTCTTGGCCAATGCTCGGAATTTCTTCATATTACGTCAGCTTATGAAGAGATCTATTGCGGACATTTCCCCGCAAACCGATTTCAGAATCTTGATTTGGCTCGGAGCTTTGAGCATTGAAGTGAATCAACTCAAATTCGAGTACCCGAGACTCCTGGGTATAAACTTGGCACCACTTTTTTTATTTTTTCAAATTAAAAGAATCGTCCTGAAATCACTAAAAAATGTATTTTTTCATATTTTCATACAAAATAGAAGTAAAGTACACTATCTTAGGTAAATTAACTCAACTTTGACGAAAAAGCATGCAATTTTACAAAACAAAGAGGAACAAAAAACGATTTTTTCAAGAAAAAGTGAACAAATTTCATCTCGATTTATTTCTAACTGAAAAAGTAAAATGAATCAAAAGCCTTTACAAAAGTCGCAAGCGTAGTGTTCAGTCTCGCAATCGGTGCAGGCGGAATGGGCCCATGGAATCATCAACACTATGTTTACATTGGGGTGCCAAATTACCCGTATACCGAATTTTCACTTTGGAATGAAATCTATGAAATTTGTGACTAAAATCTCGATACACTTACTCGAATTCGTTGAAGAACATCAATTTCTTGATTCAAATCAGCTTTTATATTCAAAATCGGCTCACTATTCGATTTTAAATGATTTAAAAAAAAAAGACGCCCATGAAAAATTTCGAGATTTCAAAAACAACAAAACTTGAATTTTTTTTATTGAAAAACACAGATATTTTGGGTTTTTGGCATCTGACATTTGTTACTACATTACTAGAACACTTTTTTTTATTCAACACCAGAGTGCGCTCATTACCGGAAATCCGGGTGGGTACCAAATTACCCACGGGGTACAGAATTTGTACCAGTTCCTCTACATATACTGTAAAACCTGTTTTTGTGCGATTTTCTGTCCTTGTGCGGTTTTTTTGTGCGATTTTATACCGCACAATATATGAAAAGAAGCATATTTGACGAAGTTATCGTCCATTTTGTTTTTTTCGATGATTTATATGCATTTCAGTGCGAAAAAAGCATATTTGCGTCTCAAGTATTCTCTTCTGAAATCATTCCCTTCCTCTCATCAAATGCTCTAAGTTGTTCTAAGTTTTTGCATGACATGATTTCTAACTGCAATACGTTTTGACATGCAACTAAAAGCATAAAAACAGCCACGCGCAACCGAAAAGGCAAAGTGTCCCATCGCAAAGCAGGGAAACAAAATGAAATTGAATAGTGAATGGCGTGGATTTGAGTTATTTTCTTGGGGGAAACTTTTTTTATGCGGTCCCTATCTACTGCACAAAAAAAGTTTTTTTTCAAAATGTGTACCGAACACGATTTTTAACGCTGCTGGTGAAGTTTTGCACGATTTTTCTATGCGACTTTTTTGTGCGGTCCGTATCCCACGCACAAAAAAAGGTTTGCCTATATGCAGTCCACGCGAGATACTATTTATGGGGAAATAGCAGATGATTTTTGGATCATTTTGATTTATACAATATGTATTTATTATTCAGATCTCAGGAATAATGCGGCTTTCAACGAACTTTCCGGAAAATCGGAACATCCCCAGTGTTTACTCGCTGCTACAAAATCAGAGAAAGACAAATAAAACTAAATAAATTTTTTCGTCAAATACAACAAGTTGCATCTGCAGAACCATATTTTTCGAATAGTTATGATTACCTGGACATTGACAAAGTTTTGCTAGTCTAATAATAATGTACATAGCAAAATCTATAGTCAAAACTAAAATAAATCCGTTCTGCATTTTCAAAAATATATAAAATTTTCCTCCACCCTGAGTACTCCGTATTTATCAAGAGAAGAATTGAACAGCCTTAGAGTGTGCTCGACCAACCCCATTCACATTTTTATAATATCTTCACTGAAATCATTATTCTGATAGTAACTCATATAAACTGTAAGCAACTGAGTGTTTTTCCTTGGTTTTAGAGGCTTCTTGCATCAAGAAGAAATTATCTAAGGAGAGCATCTCCTACAGAACTATCTGATTAACATTCTGACCAAATTAAACGGCCGCCGTAAACAATTTTGGGACGTTAATCTGCAGTATCTATTTTCTATTGTTTATTATAAAATAATAAACGAATAATCCATAAACGTCTAAGTTATCAGACTCCAAATCAGATTAGGGGTAGCGACTTCGGATTGATATATTACAGATATTTTGATTCCCGATAATGTTAATTTAGCGAACGTTAAACTTTAAAATTTTGTTTTCAGATCCTAGTTTTTAAGCTAGGTACCGTCGCCGTGCGTTCAAATATATGATCGATTACTAAATTGATGGAATAGAAGAGGTTGGAGTAAAGTGGTCTCCTCTACAAACTCCGTTTTCGATGAATACTGTAGGTTAACTTATTTTTATTTTTTTCATCACATCACAAGTTGTAGAATCGAACATTATTTTAGTATGGGGGTAAAGTGGTTACCTGGTCGTGGTAAAGTGTATACCCACACATATAGGGGAAGTGGGGGCATAGTGGTCACCCTAATGAATAAACCCATTTCCAGCATCCACATAACGCTTCAATTCCCGTTTTTCAAAGAACATTGTTGCTCAATTTAGTGTTGTTAGAGATAGCAAACGACTTGTACTATAAACAGTCAAATTAATACATTTATCATTGAAAAAAAAGGTGAAAAATCGAAAATGTTTTGCACTAGAGGTAGAGTGGTAACTCGCATAAATCCCGCTAAATGGGATAGAGTTATGCGTTTTTTTCGTCCAAATTCCTTTAAATTATTATTGAAATAGTAGGTACACGTATGAAATAAGATCTATTCACCAAAGTCGTGATTTAAATTTTCTCAAACATACAAAAACGTAGTTTAAATAAACATAACGTTTCGCAGAATGAAGCTTGGTTTAATTGGTGTGGCATATTTTTCCAGAGTCAAATGCACTAAAGGAACCCCCTTTAAGAGCATAATGTGAAGAGTAATATCAGCATTAGTAAACAAAACATTGTAAGTCGTTCTTCAGCACTTCGCCACTACTTTGCCCCAAACAATTTCTATGTGAATCAATCGCTGAAATTAAACAAAATATTAACTCACCTCTCCTAAAAAACAGTCGTTAACAGTCGTTCAAACTGATGATTTGTCCAAGATATCAGATTAAATAAACTAAAATTCACGATAAATGCCTTAGAAACGATGCACACAAAACTACACCCAAAATTAATTTTTAACACATGTTTTGGCATCCCTATTTATTACATTAAAAATGCTTCTATGGTATAGCATTTGTATAATATATATGCTATTGCAATATAAGAGCAATATGAGCGAGCGAAACGAGAGAGACATTGCAAATAAGCATGCATTATAGATTTTCGCGTACTTTGCCCCATACACGGCCTAGACCGAAAAAGATATAGATTCTTGTTTATGCTCTACTTTTTACTCTTGGAAAACACTTTTCATTTTCATTTTATAATGAGGTGTAATATCATCACGCATTTGTGGAACAGCACTAGTCAGACTATGTGGATAGCGTAGTCGCGTAAAACAGCCTTGCATTCCCAATCCAGCCGGTCTTGGTTCGATCCCCGTTGACATCGTTTGGACTATTTTATGGGGTACAATCTCAAGCTGACGTTCAGCCGGAGAGAATGAGATGTCTGCTCCCATACATATAAACATTTTGAAGCTTTTGAAAAAGGTGCTTTTAGCTGTTTATTTCATCCTTCAGCACCCTAAAAAGCATTTTTTCTGCCGAAGATGGATTTTTTTTCTGCCAACGCTAGTTTGGTGTAGGGCCGAGTGGTTATCAAGAGAGCGATGCCTGTGTTTATTCATATTTTGACATGCAACAGCTCTACAGAAGTACAGGGTGACTCAAAAATCATTAAATTCTTCGAACATAAGGTGACTACCAATACGGGACCAATATTGAATATTTATACTACCAAACAAGCCCATTTTGCCCCAACTACCCCTAACGCTAAATGGCATGTATTTATGCGTTGTTTATTATGCTAGTTTTTGTGAATCATTATTGAAATAGTAGGTAAAAGTATGAAATAAGCTAGGCCCAAATAAGCTTCTGCCCATGTTTGCATAGGTCACATAATCACCAATACCATTACTGTTGAGAAAACCCGTGTTCGTTGTTTTTTTGTTCTAAAACCAAAACCACGCTCATTTCCCATGAAATAATCTGTCCAGTTAAAGGATTTTATTGGTAAAAAGAGGACCTCGAAGATTTTGTGAATCAAAACACATTTTCTTCGATTTGGAAAATGCTTAAGTCAATGTCCGCATAAATTCGTGCGCATAGCTTGACCTAAACACAAATTTGCTTTGTCTGTAGCACTAGTATTTACATCTACGATAATAGTCAAAACTTCTCCATCGATAGCCTGTTGGACTAATTTGCCAGAAACTTAAATTGATTGAAATTTTAAGAATAGTCGTATTGGATTAGTAAATAATGAATAAAATATGAAATAAATTTAAAAGATCTTATCGTTTTCATTTATTGAACTTGGGTTAAGTATTCAAAACAGATGTTCGCAAATGAATTAGACAGCAGAATTTTCAATATTTTTTTTACACAGAAACTATGACCGAATCGTTAAATAATCGACTGCATACAATGAAATTTGTAGAGCTTTTGTTATGAACATGGAGTGTTCATTTGTGTATGTATTAAATTAATGAGTACATAGCAATGAAAAAGTCGATTTTGTTAATTTTGTCGCTTAAGCCACCTATTCAAACAGAGACAGTATTCACCTGGAGTCGTAATTGAAATAGTCTCATACGTACAAAAACGTGGTAAGGAACACATAACGCTTCACATAATAAGGTTTTGTTTGGTTGGGGTGGTATATTTGTCCAGGATCATAGCTACAAAAGGGATAGAAGCGAGCAAAATGTGATAAGGCCTATTAGCTTTAGTAAACAGAACATTGTAAGCCGTTATTGAACCTGAATTGGCCGATTGAATCCTGATTCTTAACGCTTCCCACTAACAATTATTCCTTCCATAATAATAGCACGGGAACCACGCTATAGAGGGGAGCCCTCAGGTGGCGAATATCATACTAACATTCCTTCTCCTTTCCGGGTCGTTGTTGACTATTACTCCAAAAAATTCTGTACAAGGATAATTTGTTCCAGTGACGGAAAAAAGGTTATTCAAAATTTTTGCATCGATTTCAAAAATGTTTTCAACACTGCCTTTCGATTTGCGATGTGATCGTTGTTCGTTGTAATTAATAATTATTAATTATTATAATCATCAAAGACTCCGTATCAAAAGGTGGTTCAGGAACGTTAAAGGAATCAAATGAAAACTGATTGATGCAGCTAACTGGATTAGCTATTGAATCAATTGGTAAAAAATTGTGTCAGTCCACAAAATCCTTGAAAAATCAGTTCGTGAAACATTCCAAAACTTGAGAGTTGAAGCTTCAAAATTATGTGCATTCCGTCTTTATGCGTTTATTCTGTGTTCAAAAAAGTGTAATAAATCTTAAAATAAATTCTTGGTTTAAAACCCCATCTGTCTAACTGTCCCTGCTCTCGTTGTCCACGTGAATATTGAATTACGTCTGTATTCCATTTTATGATTGTTTTATGTTATGTTTTTTTTTGTTAATTATAAACTGATGTCTAGTCCTTATTATGTAATCCAGATGTTCTGTCGATGATGACCTCGCTCGCTGTGGATTACTATCGATCACAGAAAGGGACGGTTTATCTTCACATTCGATCTTCGATTTACCTTTCTTAAACGTGTCCCTGTCCAGTCACATTATCTCAACTGTATCGTTGGCGTTAACGGAATGCCAAATCTCTTCCGCAATCGTTTGGAGAATTTGCATTACAACTACTTTTTGTTTTTAAGAGGTTTTAAACTTTGCAGCTCATTCGCCGCTATTAAGAGGATTGTTCCACCCCAATTTTATCTCTCTTTGGTTTCTTCCAAATTCTATTTACCGTTTTGTCTCAAATTTCGAACACTTAAGCTTTGTTGGCTATTAAACAGTGTCTCATTACTCAAAATGGTATTTTTTTCGCGAAATTAATGTGGTTTTTAGATACAATAGAGCCTTTTCTTTCATTTGTCCACCAAAAAATTGATTTACAAATACATATTCATGGCGAAAAACTAAAAATATGTTTGATTACATTTGTCTCAAATTCCGAATGACAAAAATGCTTTTTTTTCAAAAAATCATAACTTTTGAGTTACTAGACCGATTCAAATGATCGTTATATCAAATCAAAGCCAATTAGCTATTCTTCTTAGGAAAAACACAATACTCCCAAAAATATGGATTTTGTGCTTCGAAACTTGATTCAAATTCCGATTTTTTATTTCATCGCTGGTTTTGAAGTTATAGGCAGTATCGATTCCTGTGCATTATGTTGAAATGAAGCCTATTCCACAAAGAATGTCAGGGTTTTTATTATTCAATTATTTATAGCATTAAAGTTCAGTAAATTTACATTCAAAAAAGGAGTGTTCGGAATTTGAGACAAAACAGTATGCTGTCCTGATTTTCCATCGTTCAAATCCGTATCAAACATTCACTTAAACGCTTCGCACAGTTTAATGTAGATTCCACACCAAATTAACAGTTAGGGGAACCTTTGTCATTTTGTTCAAACATTTTGTAGATACACTGGAAGATACACTGAATATGATCAATTCTATTCGGTTGCTCGAAAAAAAATCCATTACAAAAATACGTTCTTTCTTGTACACAGAATAAACGAGTAAAAATGAAATGTACATAATTTTGAAGCTTCAACTCTCAAGTTTTGGAATGTTTTACGAACTGTTTTTTCAATGAATATCGAAGCTCCGTATCGAAAGCAATGATAACGTTGCTTTCGATACGAAGATATTTTTTGTTGGAATGAAAAATTTGCCTTCGTCTTCGATGACCATAATAATTAATAATTATTAATTACAACGAATAATGATCACATCGCAAATTGAAAGGCGGTTTTGAAATCATTTTTGAAATCGATGCAAAAAAATTGAATAACCTTTTTTTCGTCAATGGAACAAATTATCCTTGTACAGAATTTTTTGGAGTAATAGTAAACAAGGACCCGGAAAAGAGAAGGAATGTATGATATTCGCGGCCAGAGGGCTCCCCTCTATAGCGTGGTTCCCGTGCTATTATTATGGAAGGAATAATTGTTAGTGGGAAGCGTTAAGAGTCGGGATTAGGGGGTCTTCGTAGCCACTTGGTTACGCGTTCGCTTACTAAGCGATCGGTCGTGAGTTCAAACTCAGGGCCCTCAATTGTGACCATCTTTGTGTTGTTGTAGAATAACTACGTCCACGCAAACATCATCAGCGATGAAGATCGATCCACGGTCGAAATTAGATCGATTCATCCATACAACTGCTCTGCTCTGCAAGAAACATCGGGCGGCTGTTCTATAAATAACCCAACAATGATCAATATCAACTGTCCCCGCTGTCCGGTCTGCTGAACAATGGAAGAACAGAAAGAATACCCTTACGCCGAAATGGCTACTACTGTGTAATTTACCATAATGTAATGGAACAGAAAACTTAACCCCTAAATGGCTACTACTAACTACTGTGTAATTTACAGTTTATAGAAACATAAACATATGTACATGTACACGATTAAAACCCGGCTCTGTTACAGCTAAAATGCTAATGAGTCTAATAAATAAATAAATGGGATAAAAAAAAAGAGTCGTGATTCAATCGGCACTTTCAATTTGGTACATGCAATGTTTTGTTTGCCGCTCTTTATTTATCTACATTGGCAAACTATGTCAAACATACCATTCAAACTTGGAAAACATTCGACTGAAATATTAAACTGACAGGTTTGACGAAAAGATTGAAAAACAAATTAGGCATTCAATAACTGAGTATTTGCTTGTCGTGTCGTGTGTATTTGATTAGTACGCGTGAATAAAATTTCACGTGTCATAAAGTGTCAAATATTTAGCTTCAGTACAACAGTGTATGAACACTAGGGTGCCAAAGAATGTATGGGAAAAAATCGACCTTAAAATTTCAAAAAGTTACCGTATACAAAATGTTCACCACCTCGAAAAAACACCCTATGCCAAATTTCAGCTCAATCGGACTTAAGGGAAAGTGGAGCAAAGCGGTCAAAGTTTGAGTTTTTTGCAGAGATCGAAATTCTCGCTCGGATGCGCGATAAATATTCATTCAATCAATCTAGTTTTCGATGAACTGTGTATTGTTGATATTTTCGTCTCTTTCTTTTCACCGAAAATTCTTTTTCAGAGAGAAAGGGATGTCGAAAATCTCTATCTCGGAAGTTCAACGAGAATGCTTTTTCGTCTCTCATTTGGTACTGAAAATATGGAGCGGAAAATCAAATCTAACTTTACCAACATTAGTCTGTTAGAGCAGCGTCCAAACGATCTGGATTTGGACAGCATGTGAATTGTACAAATATTAATCCATCTCATGTTCACTTCACGATGAAACCCATTATTGCCGCATGTTTTCAGCTGCACTGAAAAAGTGAAAAACCATTATCGGCATCAAGAAGTCACTGAAAACGAGACCATTTTTCGGCAATCATAACTCACCGAAAAATAAAAATCGGCTCTGCGTTTCTCGCGAGAATCGAAGTGAGCGTATAATATTCTCTCGCCTCCTATATTTTCTGCTATGTATCTCTGTGGGTGAAAATGGATGTTTTTCGTCCCAAATCGGCGAGCATTTCGATCTCTGGTTTTTTGAAAACCGAAAAATCACCCAAGTGGGGAGTAAAGGAAATCGGAGTTTTCGAAAATAAATTTGCTATGCCAAATATCATAAAAAGGCATGAAACATCTAGATCTAGTGTCATCTCGAAATGACAGATCAACGGATCGTCGAGCATAGAGAAAAGGAAATAACTACAGAGCAGACCACCCGCGCCGCAGATCATTCTTCCAGCTTCACGTTTAGGGAATTAGGACTCAGTTTAGTTTTAGACTCACTAGAAAGAAGACATATAAAGAATAAATGTTAATTTATAAATGCATTAACCGTCTTCATTGTTATATTTGAACATGTCAAGCATGTAGAAAAGTTAGATTGTAACATCGTGTTACTTGGTTGGCAAGATTGCGTGTGTGTAATTTTCGCAGTCTACAAGTAATCCGAAAGTTGCCTCAGAAGAATCCGGGTTTTGTATCTCTCCTAGTTCGAATCAGCTTAGGTTCAAATTATTATTTAACTCGAGGCTTCAATTCACCTAAATTATGCAGTCATTAGAACATCGCATGTGAATACCGCTTCCACAATGATATTCGTTGCAAATAATACGCCCAGATGTAGGTATTATGCATTAACTGCGGTCTGGGAATTTTTCACACTCGTATGAATATGCATAAGATCTGCTTTCTGACTGGTTAAGGGTGGGTTTTAGCGTGGAATCCCGCAGTCGTATCCGATTTTATCGGTGGCCTGTCAGACAAGTTACAAGTATTGCAGTTGAAAACATGTTTACGCATCTCGTGTGGTTACTGGGTGGCCTAGACAGCTGTCCGATCGTGTGTATGTGACTAATAAGTGCAACACGTGCGGACGTTTGACGGACCTTCCCGCCATTACTTCCACATGTGGCAGGATGAAGCGGCAGAGGAAAACTGCCTGGATGGCTGCAGGTGGTGATGTCCGGTAATCTTGTGATTAGTAACTGTGTCTTTATTCTTCAACCCTACACAATCATTTCAATTGTCATTACTTTCCTACAGTATTTCTATGGACTCTTTTTACTAGAGTTTATTTATCTTACACCTAAAGTAATCACACAAATGAAAATAGTTTGCAGAAGTACGATGTTTTTGCACAAAATATTTTGTTGCTTATTTACTAATACTAATGCGTGGACCTTTACAGCATACCAGGGTAACTGGATATGTACAATGATTCACAACAAAGAAGCCAATTCCGGCTTGTAGGGGTGCATTAGCTATATCACTCAAATCCGTGGAAGAAGTTAACACATTTTCTAAAAGAAAATAATTTTTCAGTATCAAATGAATATTCTAATTGATGATTTGAAAAGTATTCTTCAGGCAGTGAAAAAATCTTGAACGATCATTTTTTCTGATGGTTTTTAATTATAATTTCAAAAAAATTATTTATCCTCATTACGTCCTTAAGAAATGTCAATGATCGTTATTGATAAATTGAACTCAACGCACTCTAATTCATCCACCGTTACTAATAAAACTAACTTGTCCCTACCTTATTCCAGTAATGATGAACCGATATAAAAGAAAAATGCGGATTTTCGTCATTAATGGCAGTCATTCCAACTTAGTTATATCATTCTGTTGAACTAATGTCAATACGAATGATCGTGTAAGGGCCGCTTTAGAACAACCTCTTTTCTGTTATTGAAATACTGGTGATTTATAAAAAAATCGAATATTTTAAGGTTTAATAATAAATAGCTGAAGAATATTCGGCTGGCGGATGAACGATTTATTTAAAAAACCGGACCTCACTAGCTAACTACAGCGCAGTTTATTATAGGAGCGTCTCTATGGGGGGAATCTGTGTGTAAATTTCAATTCCAATCAATATTTTTTCAGAGCCTTAACCTCAAACCTGATAGTGTAAAACATGTCGAGTTCACACTGGAAACAGTTAAAAAAATACAATGGACAAAAAATTAGGGGAGTAAAAAATGGAATGTTCAAATGTTTTTTTGATCGCTGTAACCACGTTATGAGTTAAGAGCAAAATATAAAGTATATTAAAGCTACAAGTGTCAAGTTTTTAGCATGATGTGTGTATGCATAGTGAAGATAAATGTTGCGAGAAAAATATTTTTACGTTTTTGAAAAGTTTCTCTAAACGTAAAAAGTATATTCAAAGATACGCGTGCACCTGTACAAATGATAAAAGATGCAGTGTCAGAACAAAACCAAACGGAAGGAGAAAGAAACTTCATAAGAGCGTTACAATGAGCGATTGTTTTCCTGTGTTACGTTGAGAAATTTCGATCCAGTTCTTGATACCATGCATTGATGCCCTGAAGTAAAATACGACGGAATTGCTGCGAAAAAAGAATTAGAATGCTACTTCATCATCCAACAGGACAACGACCCTGAATACACCGCCAAAAAACTAAATCCTTGAGCTATCGCTGTTGAAAACTACTTAAATGGATTCCGGTTTCAAATCAAAATGAGATTACCTAGAACGCAATTCAGAGGGATGTTACGAACGAAAAAAATATCACATGGAAGGCGTGGAATCAAATCATCATCATCATCATATGGATTATTTTGCAGATAGAAGGACAATACTTTAACAACTAGTCAAATTTGGTTTGTTCTCTAATTCTACAGTGGAATATAGGCTTTCTATTTCTGCCACACATTTTTCCACATAACTAACAGAACATAATCGACTTCATCTAGTTGTAAGCTGACCTAAACTTAGTAGAAAATCATAACGAAAAATGTTGGGATAATCTTTATCACGCTGTTGTCAAAGAACTTGTTACAGTTACAGCTATGAACAATAAAATTTTAAAAAAACCACACAATAACAAACAAACGGATGAGTGAACTAAAAAAACATCCTCGATTCATGCCCAAAACGTGTGAAGTTGTTGACCTCAATGTTTTAGCACGCACTCAAAGGCAACGAACTGCTACCGCTCCATTCGTGTTACCAGCAAGGGCTTTGTCAACCGTTACAGCTTAAAAACATCAACAAACAGATATCGCAAGCTTCCTTATATCTGATAGAAGCGGAACGGAAAGGTTGTAACACATTTTAACCGTAACTGAATAGCTCCATGTGAAAAAAGGTCACTCGCTTCCACCTTCTGTGGGTCATATAGAATGAAATCAATATCATTTCCATTTCTCCAAATTTATAACATATCGCGGTCTCGAGTTCTTCGCGCAAAGTCAAGGTCACTATGAGGTGTGAGTTACCCCGCATTGGCATCCAGTTTTTCGTGTGTGTTACAAATTAACAAACATTCAAGTCGTTTGTTTACATTCTGTCTCTTATTGTGGTGTGACTCAGTCTGTTGTGGGATATGTTTTAGTTGAACACGCAAGAGGTTGTAAAACTTTATGATAAGTGAATCGTGGAATTGAAAGTTTTTGCCTGTTTTACGAGAGTGTTAAGTTGATCTACAGTCGTATAACCACAATAACTTGACTGCTGCTTAAGAAGCATGAGCAGTATTTTCCATCGCTCAAATCTAACTCGAATTCTATTGTTAGTATCGATAGAACTTAATGGGAGCTGGTTATGTTGGTTTGCATAAAATGTGGTCAGTCCTGATTTCGCTTGCTCGTTCTATTGAGTCTGGTTCTTTGCGGTAGATTTGAAATGAGAAGAATATCACGAACAACAAAAAATGCCGGCAGTCAATAAAATTAATTCCTGGCTTCACCTAAAGTGAAATGACCCGGTTGTTGTGATTGGTTTCCGTGATAAGGCGATAGGTGATGAATGCTATGCAGTGACCGTTCGTGGTATGAATTTATTACACCCACCCCGTCCACCATAGTAAAAAAATGCCGGGCCTCACACAAAGATATCTTGTCTGTTATC
The DNA here is from genome assembly GCF_029784135.1 of Toxorhynchites rutilus septentrionalis. Taxonomy (NCBI): domain Eukaryota; kingdom Metazoa; phylum Arthropoda; class Insecta; order Diptera; family Culicidae; genus Toxorhynchites; species Toxorhynchites rutilus. The sequence continues at coordinate 39,534,719 of NC_073746.1, forward strand.
CAATCCCATATGTCATCGATAAGTATTCTTCAGCATTCCATTAAAAATGCCGGCGAACCAGACAGGCATTGGTTTGTTCCTTTGAACGGTGGGAAATATTCTTTTGTTTCCCCAGAGGTATCTTTCCATGGTAACAAATTGTAATGAAATTAGCGGTAGGTGGTGTTGATCGCTTTTTCCATACATTCCAGAGACCAACACCACCTAAGTCATTTTAATTGCTTCGATTTCGGAGTTTTGTATTTGATGCGTAAACATAACATATTCGGCTTCTTCTATGTTCTGTCCCATACTGTCTTTAGAAGTCCTAAAATGAATACTTTTCTATTCAAACGAAATTGTAGGATAAATTGTTTTACTGATGTGGAGCAATGAGAAAAAAATTAGGACATAGTAGAAAACTCTCACAAAAGTTTTGACGAGCTGCCATTATAGACGAATTTCACGCCAACTCGACCGCTTTGGACCGACCGACCGAAGTGAACTTGAGGAACTATTCAATCACGCGAAAAACAATATCGGGAACACAAAAATTCAATTGCTTTATTCCTGTAGATGAAAATAAAATCACAGCTAAAAGGTTTTCAAATTCAGTAGATGACCCCAAAATCATCAAAATGATAGATAAAAAGAAAAAATAGGAAAGATATGATGATTGTATCTCTTGGAATATAAGTGAACATGTGGTCGGGGTACTGCCAAAACGAACCAAGCGCCATTTTTTCCAAAATTGAGTTACTTACACCATTGGATACAGAAAATTATAATCTATTGAAAAAAATTCTGTGTAGCAGACTGAAAAAACAAAATTCCATTCAACCAAAGCGGATCAGATTTCGTCGAGATCTTGTGAGCAAGCCAGCCTAAGGGCTAATTTTCTGCAGTTCGTTTTCATTTATTGAGATATCATTTTGTAAAAAACAGCAAGAGTGAGTCAATATATATATATATATATATATATATATATATATATATATATATATATATATATATATATATATATATATTAGTTAGCATGTGCTTGGTTCGCTCAAGCTGCAAAGAGAACGGAGTTTTGCGTATTAAGCAGAAACATTTTTTTTTTCAAATTTCTAATGGTTCTGAATCAGAAATTGACGACGATGTCTGCTTACAGCATGAAAGTATTATGTTTGACATCATGTTTGTAGCACGTGAGCGGTAAAATGATAGATTTGATCCGACACAGTAAATTAGTGGGAGCCCAAACTTCAAATTGAAATATCTCAAAATAATGTTTTTGACGAATTTCATGCCAATTCGTCTTAGGTAAAGCCATGGGTCATTTAAGCAACATTGAATACTTGAAATATTCGACAAACAATTAGACTACTTTTTGGGAAAAGCCAATTTTTTTCATAATTTTTTACAAACATTTATAACTTAAAAACTATGATACCTACAAAATTTCTGTCGAAGGATGAAATGTAGGAAATTGTTTAAATTTTGACAAAAATTTTCCCAAATAAAATTTGGGAAAAAATTTCGCTGACAAAAAAGTTATTTTAAAATTTAAAATTCATTTTTATCAAAAACGTTTTTTTTTAATTTTCAAAAGTATATCTGTGAATAGCCCCTAAAATTTCCAACAAGTCGTTCGTACATCGGAGGATGGGCACGTTTTTCTAACGACAACTTTTTTATATTTTCTTTGAAAAAAATAAAACTAATCCTAATTTTGTTTAAGATCAAGATAGCGATATAGTGTATTCGACAACGTTTTAGATTTTATTAAAATGTGGACTTTTGTCGAAGACGTCAACTTTGTATCTTTTATAGTATTTGGAATATATGTCATTTTTGTATGAAGACTCCTGAAAAAAATAATATTCTGCTCGTAACATTTTTGTGTGTAAATTCTCACGTTTGACATGTTCTTGACATGTTTCCAAATAGAGAAAAGTTAGCAGAGCATTTAAAATGCGATAATTCATACCAAAAAAAATGTTACGAATTGAATATCATTTTTAAAGAAAAACATGAAAAAGTTGTTCGAAAAACTATTTTTATGTGTATGTGCCCATTATCCGATGTATGGAAAACTTGTTGAAAATTTTTAGGGCTATTTATATCTATTTCTTTCAGAATTTTGAAAGCATATGTTTTCGAGAAAAATGAATTTTAATTTTCAAAATATTTTTTTTTCAATGAAATTTTTTTCCCAAAATTTTTTTTTCATAATTTTTAATGAATACCAAAATATTTGGTATTTTTTCGTAAAAATTTCAACAATTTCCTACATTTCATCCTTTGACATAAATTTTGTAGGTATCATAGTTTTTAAGTTATAATTTTTTGTAAAAATTTAAGAAAAAAATGGCTTTTTCCAAAAAGTTGTCTAATTATTTTTCGAATATTCAAAATATGCAAAATTGCTTCAATGACCCATGTCTTTACACCCACAACGTATCACTGCTATCTGAGATGGTGCTGCCAACGGCCAGTCGAGTTGGCATGAAATTCAGCTTTTGACGCTTGGTTCGGTTTGGCAGAACCCCGACCATGTACATGGTATAAGATCAGATGAATAAAAATGAGTTTAATGTCGAACTATGTCATAAGTTTTATTACATTTGTTTTAAAATAAAGACCTCTAAAACACTCATTTATTATTTTTATTATTTTTCTGCACTGAAAAAAGAAACAAACTTAATTCAATAAAATATTGAAAAAGTTTTTGCTAGAAAAACTGTTTTGCCTTAAATATGCACAAGTTGCGATGTATGGAAGAGTTGTAGGGCACATATTTATCTACCATCTGAAATGACCATTTTGAGAAAATCGACTTTTAGTTTTAAAATCGATTTTTTTTTAAGTGTGGGATTTCAAAAAATATTTTTCCTGTATTTTTTTTTAATTTAATTATTTTCCTAAAACTCTTTCACAGATCACTTTTTTGTAGGACCATTTTCGAGTAAAAAAAATTAATAAAAAAATGGTCAAAAATATTTGTCCCTTTCCATATGTTAGTCTAGATACATTTTCAAAAAACTAAGTATGCCAAGTTGCTTAATTAGATAAGGTCCTCACGCCCAGAAAGTTTCATTAAGTTCTGAGAGGGTCATGCCTATCCCATAGACAAGTTGGCGCGAAATCCGTCATACACTGAGCAAGGATTCTGAAGACTGTGGGAAGTGCTAAAAAAATTGGTTGAACACTCCAAATCCTGTGGACTCGTTCATAGAGGATCCATCAGTAAAGCACATATTATAACAATTGATACCCCCATACTTTGCATCGAAGATCGTTGGATCGGTCCTCTATCGAAAATAATCTGAAAATCTGAATTGATGTAGTCAGGAAAACAAACACGGTTGGGAATATACGAAAAAGGAACAACCCGCAGAAGAATTCGAACCATTGGTGATGGAAATTTTGATTGGCAAGTGATCACTACTGTTGGGATCCTGGATTACATTCCATTTACAATCTAACGATAGTGGAATCGAGCAAAGCGAAAGACCAAGAGAACTTGTTTTAGGTACACGTATTGTTTCTCCAGTGTTCAAGACGGTAATATTGAAGCTGTTACATCAACAACAATGAACGGTTGTTGTCGTATGGCTCCCTCTAGGCGGTTCCGTGAGAGTTGAAGTCTCCCAATATCAACTGAGGCTCAGGAAGAAGTGAGCACATGTCTGCAAGTTGCTTCCGGCTAACTGTAACTCTCGGAGGCCAATACAAGCTGACGATACAGAAGTCTTTGCCTCTGATGTTTACGGGTTGATTAAAAAGTTCCTGGAATCACCACCGTGTGGCGCTTTCAGTCAAGACATTCTATAAAATTTGTAGTGTGATAGTTTTACATTTCTAAAAGTTACCAAATTGCCAAATTTGCAAAATCAATCGTTATTCGTGAACATTCGGCTGCAAACCAAAAGAATACCATTCAGTAACCACCGAATTCACCTGATTTGGCTCCCTGCGATTTTTTCCTACTCGAACGACTCAAGAAACCGCTTCGCGGAACACGTTTCAGCACCCGAGATGAGATAATAGAAAAACCGAAGATGACGCTGATGGTCATACCGCAAATCGAATATAATAGATGTTTCGAGGATTGGATCAAGCGCTGGCATAAGTGCGTTGCAGTCGATGGGAGTACTTTGGAGTGGACAACATCGATATTGATGTACAGGCAAACCTTTTTTTGTGCGGGGGATAGGGATAAAAAAAATCGTGCAAAACTTCACCAGCAGCGTTAAAAATCGTGTTCGGTACACATTTTGAAAAAAAACTTTTTTTGTGCGGTAGATAGGGACCGCATAAAAAAAGTTTCCCCCAAGAAAATAACCCAAATCCACGCCATTCACCGTTCAATTTCCTTTTGTTTCCCTGCTTTTCGATGGGTCACTGTCTTTTCGGTTGCGCGTAGCTGTTTTGTGCTTTTAGTTGCATGTCGAAACGTGTTGCTGTTAGAAATCATGTCATGCAAGAACTCAGAAAAACTTAGAGCATTCGATGAGGGGAAGGGAATGATTTCAGAAGTGGATAATTGAGACGCAAATATGCTTATTTTTCGCACTGAAATGCATATAAACCATCGAAAAAAACCTACGACGAAAACTTCGTCAAATATGCTTCTTCTCATATACCGCACAAAAAAAATCGCACAAGAACAGAAAATCGCACAAAAAAAATTCGCACAAAAAAAACCGCTCAATAGGTTTTACTGTGTAGTCTTGTATTTTTCATTTCCTATCGGCCGAAAACTTTTAGAGCATACTAAGACAAACATATTGCGATGCAGAATTTGTCAATATCTCAACTCTACTATTTTTGACACTTTTCCCTCTTCATTTTTTGTTGTTCTGCAACATGCAAACAAACATGAAAAGTGTTTATTGACGACATTCAAAAAAAGCATATTTTACTCTACATAATGTGAGATTTTCAATATTATGTTATTTTTAGTGTTTGAGTAAACTAAAATTGAAACACCATCATTAACTTTGAGCGGGATTAAAATATTAACAAATTCTGCATCGCAATGTATTGGTCTTGATATGCTCCAAAAGTCCGAAGACATTGTCGAACTATGTTTACCTCTATCTATGAATATAAGAAAGTGAGATTTTTTATATCACAACATTGAAATTGAAATGAGCGTTCCATTATACGTAATAGCATTGTCGAAGACGGTTTTTCTCTAGAGAATGAAGATCTTCCACAAAGTTGTTTTTAGTGCATTCTATCTAAGTTGCATTAGGGTGACCATCAAAAAACGTTGTTAATATATTAATCCTACTCAAAATGATTGATTCTGTAGAAGAATTTCCCATTTCCCAGGATTTATTTTTCTCCAATATGAACAATACGAACTGACATCCGGGTACAACTCGTAAGCAAAAATCGCAACGGACAAACTGACATATTGTGATCCAAAATCAGCAACTGAGAAAAACGCATTCAAAGTTTTCTAGCATATTTGTCTACCAAAAGCTTTAAACGTTTCAATTTAGCAATCTACCGGGTTTTTTTCTAAGCACTAAACTATTGGTTAATGAAATGTGACGAGATCCCCTCACTGAATCAATCAAGCTGAATTACGGATGTAAAAGTTCATGGTGGGACTGTTATGCCTGTAATATCAACATTGAACTTGATGTTGTTTTTTTGATATACTGGGAACAAACAATAGGTTTTTTTGTGTTTTTCCGAAAGATTATGCCTAAAACATCGTTTTATGAAGAAATGAGTGATCTGTAACACCTTCGCAGAATATGAATCTCATTGTTATTAGGCATTAGCTAACAATTTAATTTCTGTTGATTTTTTTCCTAATTTGTTTGAGAATTAGTTCGTTCTTCCAAACCAGAAATGAACGCCTGCTGAAACTGTGACTTGAAATTCTTGTACTAGAACCGATTTATTCGATATGGATCTACAAAAAATACATGATGGGGTTAGTTATGAATAGAATATCAACATGGGGCAAGTGAACTAGATGTTGTTTTTTTAAAGCTGGGAACAAACTATAAGTTTTATTGGTTTTTTGTAAGATTAAGATTAAATTTTGTAACAACGTTTTATGAAGAAAAGTGAAAATCTTCAAAAAGTAACATGGGATAACTATGCGTAGAACGGCAGTATACATGATAAATATCGAGTGTTTGTTAAGATGACTTTAGAGATATCATTTTCACTGCAAACACTTTTTGTATGGAAATAAATCTTCAACACGTCCATTGATTATGTTGAATTGGTTTTGAAATTACACAAGAGTTTTATTCTGATTCTAAATCCTAAACCCATTCTCGATTCTAAATGTCCGATACTAATGAACAAATTAAACGATCGTCATTGATATGGGAGAACAACAAAAACTGGTCGACTTTCAATAGTTCACATATATAAGTGGGAACTTAATTGTTATCGACATTGGTAAGAACATTGCAACATTTACATCAACGTGCCGAATCGTACCCGAACTAAACTGTTTAACTTGCATTGAAGCACGTGTGTCGCGCAAAACTACCTCGGAGGTCTCTATGTTTTGAACCACATTTGAAGTAAAGCATTGTCAAAGGTCGCATTTGGAACAATTATATTAATCAATATTACAAACCACAACAGTTTCATTAGAATAAAATCTCGTCAGCGTCCAGAAACTTCAAGCTCCCGGCCTATCCACGCTGCTATCGACACTGGGCTGGAACTCACATATCACTCACCCAAATAGGCGTAACTAATTCCCAGATTCAAGATCGCCAACAATCCGGCAAGGTGCAACCGCTGCATATTGATGCCTGCTAATTTTCAACCGCCACACGGCCAAGTTCAAACGGAAAACCAGTTTCCAGCACTGGAGCTAACCTTACACAAAAAGGATACCGTCTCCGTCTAACCGAACGCACACTCGGAAGGCTCGACACCGACTCCACGAAGTTCAACCTAACCGACTAATTATTTAAAACAAACTGATCTTCCAGCGGACAGGTAGCGTTATTTTTATACAAGCGTCGAGCGCTGCGCTAATGTGTTTGGCCCCATGTGTGTTTGCGCGGGATTTTTGTTTTGTTTTCGTTGATCTTCTCCCAGCGCCGCTTAGAACACCCGATGATGCTGAGATTGGCATTTGCTACCGGACGAACGGACGGATGGACGGATGGACGGACCGTCTGGACCGAGACAGGGTTCGTCCGTGTTTGGCGATTAATCACACACGCACCATCTCTAGATATCTCCGCTCGGATGCGGGTGCGAAACTTCTTCTGATGATACATTTAAGTGGAAGTGCATTTGCACGTGCGAGGAATTGGAGAACTCATTACGGGCGATGGTTATATTGACATGAACAAATGGTTTGTTTTTCGGAACAAACAATAAAATTATTACTAGCTGCGCTAGGTGTAATAATCTTCCAGGTACTTATCAAAAGTAAGTATCGAAAATTTACCGAGTAACGAGCAGTTTACCTGATTCGACACGTGGTCTAATTGAAGGATGTTAATGTTTTATGAGGAAATGAGAAATGTTGATGTTTTGATGATGTTTTGATGTAAATTTATTATTTTCCGGAGAAGATGCTACTTTGCGAACTGAAGAATGTACTTCAAAATCCCAACTATAAAATAAAGGGGATCTTTTAAATGGATAATCAAAGAAAATACGTCAAAATTAAATCGAACAAATTCTGATCGTTCCACCCTTTAGAAAATTTATAACATTATTAAGAGAAATTAATACCAAAGAAAGGAAGTGTGTCAGTGCAATAAATCTTATCAATCAATTATTCAGTTATTATTTGATATGATCTGTTTGATTAAAAAGAGCATGTTCTAATTAATAGTTTGTTTGCAGTTTTATCAAACTAGATCACGAGTACTGATGTCACGTGCTGTAATGAAAAGCATAAGTGATATTGTTGACGCCATTGACGCGAATGAGGTAGATAAGCTAAAGCTGGTTTTCCCGATATTTGAGCTGCCAGATCGAGCGAGTGTCTCCCAGAGTCGAAAGATGATGGAATCGAAACAAATGCAACAACATCGAAGATCACAGCGAAGTCATTATCGCCGCTTCTGACTAGTGGTCAAAACTGTTTGCTTGCGGTTGCTGTTAACCTTTGCTTGATAGTTTATCGTCTCATTATATAATGACTATTTCAAAATTGATTCACATGGAACGTACGTCAGTCGCTATTCAAAAGGCTAGTAACATTGGCGATCACTTTAGAACATTCAAACAAAAAAAAATTGTTATCATAACCATAGAATTAAGATTGAAACTGTAAATCGATGATGAAATTTGAATACATTTTTTCTTGTCAATGTAACAAACTATCCACGTACAGAATTTATTGGAGTTTTCAAAACTGCTTTTCGATTTTTTATATTTTTTAATTAAAGCTGATGTTTTTTTACAAAATATATCCAAAAATCATAACTTATGATTCACTGGACCGATTCAGATGATCGACATATCAAATTTATGTCAATGAGATCTCTTCTTTTTGACATGCATTTTTCATTTTTTCGTTTGAGTGATTATTTCGATTTCCAAAAATTACTATTTTCAAAAATTCATAACTGTTAAACTGCTGAACCGATCCAAATGGTCGACATTTACAATAAAAGGCAATTAGTTTCAATTTGGTCGTGAAATTAAAGGTCTTCTTCGAAAAATTACACTCACGGAAAATTTAATTTGAATTTGATATTCCTATTTTCTGTCCAATAAGGTAAAACAACCAAAACATTTTAACTTCACATCTACATATCATAACTCAAAAACGGGAAAAAATCACATCTCTAATTTTTGGATATCTTATGTAAAAAACCTCAACGTTCAGGAAAAAAAAAATATAAAAAATTTAGCGCCCTTGGACTAAGACCATGTAAATTATAAAAAAAAAACAAAAACAATCATTAATAACGAAGGTAAAAAACCAATTTTTCTTGCAAGTGTAATACTTATTTTTATAGCTAATTGGCCTGAAATTGATATTTTTTTTTATCCCAACACAATTTTATTATATTAGGCTCATATAGCAATTCAGCTGTAACAGAGCCGAATTCATTCGTGCACATTTTTTATCCTAAGATAACTTTTGTCGTATACTACACTGTTACCTTTCTATGGCGTAAGAGTATCGCGCTATCTATCGATAAACATTTGTGTTTATCTATAACACAGTAGTCGTTTAGACGTAAGAGAATTCCTATTCTATCGATGCACAACACATGTCGCCTTTCCGGCGTAAGAATATTGCTATTGTTCGAATGTTCACAGTTGGGCTGTTCACAGCGGGACTGTTGATATGAGGCTTCCTTTGTTGAGTTATTAATAGTTCCAATAACCGATGCAGCAGACCGAAAATGTGAGCGGTAAGGGACTGGGATTACCTTCACATGATGATTGTTGCGTGGATATAGTAGCTAGAATAACACACAAAGATGGTCAGTAGAGGGGCCCTGAGTTATGAGCTCATGATCGTTCGCTTAGTAGCGGACACGCAACCAATTAGGCTACGAAGACCCCCTTTAATTGATATGTCGATCATCTGAATCGGTTCAGTAGTTCAAAATTTATGAATTTTTTGACGTAGGACTACGTCTTTCATTTCTATACCGGGGTGTAAAATCAAAGTTTCGAAAACGAAAGCGTTACGCCGGAGACCGAGATTTTGAGCGTTAATAGCTCCTAAACAACTGAACGAAATGGTATGATAAACACTTCATTCGAAAGATAAAATGTCTACGCGTTCTATACTTGTTACTTTCTGATCCAAAAACTTGTTTCAATAGTCTTAAAATTGCTTTCAAAACAGACTATTGAAATCACCAATCGGTATATAAGCGAGCGCCGCTCGGAAATCCACTCAGTTCAAATTGAACAGCGATTGGAGCATGTTGTCGCTGTTGTGGTGAAGCTCTTCATTTATCATGAAAGCGCGGATGAACGGTGTCACCAAGAGCCTGTTTGTGCACCTTAGGCCAGAAGGGAATCCATCAGGAGGAGAGTGATGCCACAAACGGTTCCCCGGGAAGATCTCGAAGCAGCCGCTACAACACACACACACACATACACGCGCGGAATTCTTTCCGTTTGGATGCCATTCAGCATCGAGAAAGATCCGGAAAATAATCTGCCAGTTCCTCTGGGAATTTAAAAATTCATTCATGTGAAAGAGTTTATTTGAATGTTTTCTATCCATGTAACACTGTGACCAAATATGTTTCAATCAAGTGCTATTAACAGATAGTTATCGAGTTAGCATCAACCACTGGTGGGCTTTCAGTATCGAGGAAAATGTGGAAATATCTAATCGTTACTGAAAATAACCTGCCAGTTCCTCTGGGAATTTAAAATTACATTCATGTGAAAGAGTTTATTTGAATGTTTTCTATCCATGTAACACTGTGATCAAATACATTTGGTTTTGTGAATCAAAAGAAAAAAAAGCTCTATTGTATCCAAAAATCAAAGTAAATTCGCGGGAAAGTACCGTTTTGAGTAATGAGACACTTTTCAATTCCCAACAGTGTTCGGAATCTCAGACAAAGCGGTATATTCCATCTTTATGCGTTCATTCTATGTACAAAAAACTATTTTATATGTAATAAAAATAAATCGGCAATTACTATTCGAGCAACTCAATAAATCCGAGAAATGCGATTGAAATAAACAGGGTTGGTAAAATGAACCGGTGCTTATATTTCTAGAATTCAACCGAAAACCAGTTGATACTTATTGATTATCCTATTCTTAGAACATTTGAACCTATTTGAAACACCCTGCTAAGCATGATACCGTCAAATGTTGAAAATAATTAATAAAACATAAATTTATCTCACAATAGCCATTCGAATGTAATTTTGTGCGCATCGTATTCAAGGAATTTCCAGTGAAATTTATTTTATCCGACCTGATATCCTCGACAAATCATCAGTTTGAACGATTGTTCACATATTCTAGAAAAGGTAAACAGAGAGTTTGCTTGATTCAAGCGATTAATTTGCATTCGGAATTACATTGTTGTTTGGGGGCAAAATGAGCCACCACTGGATAACGACTTACAATGTTATGTTTTCGAAAGCTGATATACGGTATCACATGTTGCTCTTCTAGAGGCCCTTTTGTGGCGTGAATTTTTGAAAAAAGTCGCCCTAAAATGGAAACTGGCGCCCTAATGAAAAAATAAAAAAATTATAGTCTAATAATTTGCGATAAGGAACATAACTGCCTACTACTTCTATTCCGGTAAAGAAGGCGTCTTTGTAATGACACGAGCGTTCAAAATTTGTCGATTAATGAAAATATAAAAACCATTTTATTCTTGGACAAAATAAATACATCCCAATAATTACCAAACCATATTTGGCTTTTAACATAGCTGCAATTTGATAGATCAAGATAGACTCCCCGTGTTAGAACCCCGTAGACTGTGTTCAACAGAGGTTGTCAATGATTTTGTTGTGGAATCGATACCCAAGCCTCCTAATTCAAACAACTGTTCTGATAACTTCAACTACTGATAAAGAATATTGACACATCAAAGAATGAAAATTACCGTTCCTATATAATTAGATTACAAGAACTATAGGACAAAATTTGAAAATATCTTCATTGTGTCATGATTTTAAATCCGGACACCGTTTTATTTATGATATGAGTTTCGGCCATTTTTGCTTTTAATTCCGGGCACTCTTATGGAACTCCTTCAATAAGAAAATTTCATCGTTTACTTCGATTGATCCGCCCTGTTTTAAAATAATCTTCTGAGTATTTTTTTTTCTGTGTTATAGTGACTTTGAACACTTTTGGCTGGTTCGTCACTGGTGAGTAAGCTTTTTATTCCGAAAATGGGTTAGTAAAACAATTACAGGTCGGACTCGATTATCCGGAGTATTGATTTTTTTTCACTCCGGATAATCGAGTCAAAACATTTTTTTTTTCTTTATTTGTTTTTTTTTGTATGTATTTTTCGTTTTTTGAAAATAAAAATGAAATTTGATTTTTGATTCATTCCCTTAAAGTCAGAAAACACCTTTCTCACATGAAAAAAACTAATTTATCCAGATTCTCTCAGGAGGTGATAGACGATCATATTTGATGAAAAAAATCCTCCTACGCATATGTTCGAATTTTAACAATGCCAGAGTTACAGAACTTTTTTTTTTGTTTCGGATTCTGTTGCTTCAAACTGGCTCTACATTAAAAAGTACGCTACGGAAGACGATTCTAATGATTTCATTTGAAAGATGAAAATTTAGTATAGGATATATTAGTGGAACAACTAAATTAGTGAATTTTAATAACATTTTGGAAGTGAAACACTTAAAAGCTAATAATTTTTCATGTGTTATAATTAATTTTATATTTGTTGCCCCTCTAACCTCGAGTAAACCGCGACTAATCGGTCGAAACCTACTAAACATAGATTTAAGTTGAAATTCTGTATAAACAAATCATGAATTAGTGGCTCCGCAAAACACATGCGATTGAGCCTTACAAATAAATGAATTGGAAAAAAAATATTAATTTTATCCTAAAAATTTATATTAACCTAGATTGTTTCTATCATCTAAAATGAAGTTCTTTAACCGCTCCATACTTTGTTCTTTAAAGTACAACTTCTATCTTTCTTAACTTGGCTGCAATATCGATATAAACAATTCCTGGTGAAAATTCATGCGAAATCTTCAAGAATCACGATTTTTACCCCGCTGTACATGTAATAGCCACTTAAACTTCACCTTAACGTTGAAAGGCTACATTTCTTCATGAAATAAGCCATATTTGAAATATAAGAAAAATATTTTTTTCCAAACTGAATATAATCGAGTCCAAAATTGTATATAATCGAGTCTGTAGATAATCGAGTCCGACCTGCACTGTATTCTATTAGTCAAATCATTTCATTTGATACCAATATTGACGGGATTGCAAAAAATACATAGTCGACCATTTTGTGGCGGCGACCTTTTCGGATGTATGTTGTTCGTAGTGTAGTGTATTCTCCAAATCAAGCCATACAGCCATTTTTCTGCGGCGGCCAAATTGAATTTTTCAAGATCATGATCATGTATGTTCCAAATTTCCGATCAATCATTCAACAGGAACGGGGTCAATTTTCTATTAATTCAGGATAACCCAACAAACATTCAAACATACATAGAAACAGGTCAAGCTGAATAAAACCATTCAAAAAGTAATTAGTTGTTTGGGGACTGCGGCCATCTTGAAGTTGGATTTTTCATTATCTGTTATGTTCTACCAGTCGAGAACATTCTTTTGGTACATTTTTGGGGATTTTTCATAAATAACTGTGTTTAATTAGTCAAGCCTTTTCATTTGATACCCATATTGATGGGGTTCTGAGAAAATAGGTAATCCGCCATTTCGTAATGGCCGCCATCTTAGATATGCATTTTTCATAAATAACTGTATTCTACTAGTCAAGCCCTTTCAATTCATACCGATATTGATGGGGTTGTGAAAAAAATATATATGGCTCCATTTTGTGGTGGCCATTTTGGATTTGAATTTTTCATAGATAACTATATCCTACTAGTCAAGCTCTTTCAACAGATACCCATATTGATGGGGTTCTGAGAGAATATGTAATTCGCCATTTTGTAGTGGCCGGCATCTTAGATTTGCATTTTTCATAAATATCTGTATTCAACTAGTCAAGTCCTTTCATTTGATGCCCATATTGATGGGGTTGTGAAAAAAAATATATATGGCGCCATCTTGCGGTGGCGGTCATTTTGGATTTGCATTTTTCATAAAATTTCTACTAGTCAAGCCCTTTCATTTGATACCCATATTGATGGGGGTCTGAAAAAATATGAAATCCGCCATTTTGTAGTGGCCACCATCTTGGATTTGCATTTTTCATAAATGACTGCATTCTACTAGTCAAGCCGTTTCTGCGTATTACATAATCTTGAAAAATTCAATTTGGCTGCCGCAAAAAATGGCTAAATGGCTTGATTTGGAGAATACACTACACTATGAACAACATAAATTCGAAAAGGTCGCCGCCACAAAATGGTCGACTATGTATTTTTTGCAATCCCCTCAATATTGGTATCATATGAAATGATTTGACTAATAGAATACAGTACAGGTCGGGCTCGATTATATACAGACTCGATTACTCGATTGTGGTTCGATTATATACAATTTTGGACTCGATTATATTCAGTTTGGAATTTTTTTTTATAATTCAAATATGGCTTATTTCATGAAGAAATGCAACCTTTCAACATTAAGGTGGAGTTTAAGTGGCTATTACACGTACAGTGGGGTAAAAATCGTGATTCTTGAAGATTTTGCTTGAATTTTCACCAGGAATTGTTTATATCGATATTGCAGCCAAGTTAAGAAAGATGGAAGTTGTGCGTCAAAGAACAAATTGTGGAGCGGTTAAAGAACTTTATTTTAATTGATAGAAACAATCTAGGTTTAATATAAATTTTTAGGATAAAATTAATAATAATTCATAAAAAATTATTAACTTTTAAATGTTTCACTTCCAAAAAGTGTTATTAAAATTCACTAATCTAGTTATTCCAATACTATATCTAAATTTTCTCATCTTTCAAATGAAAGCATCAGAATCGTCTTCCGTAGCGTATTTTTTAATGCAGAACCAGTTTGAAGCAACAGAATCCGAAACAAAAAAACAGGAAGTGGGTTATATCTATGGTATAACCGCAAGGGTGACGTAGGACTATCGTTGATTTAGAGATCATTTGTATGAAGTTGAATCTGAATTCATTCTGAATGAATGAATATTTGGAGAACTTCGAAAACGAGAGTGTTACGTTGGAGGCACAAGGTTTTATGCATCCAATATTGGATACGGAAATATCCTACTGATGGGGAAGAATAATCTTCAGAAGCTATCCTGTTGATTGCGATTGATTGAAAAATCACAAAACCTAATGTATTTGGTCACAGTGTTACATGGATAGAAAACATTAAAATAAACTCTTTCATATGAATGTAATTTTAAATTCCCAGAGGAACTGGCAGATTATTTTCAGTAACGATTAGATATTTCCACATTTTCCTCGATACTGGAAGCCCACCAGTGGTTAATGCTAACTCGATAACCATCTGTTAATAGCACTTGATTGAAACATATTTGGTCACAGTGTTACATGGATAGAAAACATTCAAATAAACTCTTTCACATGAATGTATTTTTAAATTCCTAGAGGAACTGGCAGATTATTTTCCGGATCTTTCTCGATCCAAACGGAAAGAATTCCGTGCGTGTATGTGTGTGTGTGTAGCGGCTGCTTCGAGATCTTCCCGGGGAACCGTTTGTAGCATCACTCTCCTCCTGATGGATTCCCTTCTGGCCTAAGGTGCACAAACAGGCTCTTGGTGACACCGTTCATCCGCGCTTTCATGATAAATGAAGAGCTTCACCACAACAGCGACAACATGCTCCAATCGCTGTTCAATTAGAACTGAGTGGATTTCCGAGCGGCGCTCGCTTATATACCGATTGGTGATTTCAATAGCCTATTTTGAAAGCAAATTTAAGACTATTGAAACAAGTTTTTGGATCAGAAAGTAACAAGTATAGAACGCGTAGACATTTTATCTTTCGAATGAAGTGTTTATCATACCATTTCGTTCAGTTGTTTAGGAGCTATTAACACTCAAAATCTCGGTCTCCGGCGTAACGCTTTCGTTTTCGAAACTTTGATTTTACACCCCGGTATAGAAATGAAAGACGTAGTCCTACGTCAAAAAAGTTCTGTAATTCTGTCATTGTTGAAATTCGAACATATGCGAAGGAGGATTTTGACGTAGGATTACGTCTTTCGGGAACATATTGAGGTACAAATTGAAAATCGAAAATCGAACGCACCGAGAAAATTGTCCAATTTCAAATGCTTATTGCTAAGTCATTTCGTGATGGATTGGTGAGATTTTTGCGTCAATCAATTTCGACACTTCATAACAATTTTTCACATTGAATAAAATAATATATGTCATGAAACTAACTATCGAACAATTGAAAAATCTCAACCCCTATCCTAATGGAAATACCCGCTTCTGATTGGTCAAATTGTCGACACATGCGGCGGGTCCCTAACAGAGACATCAAAACCAAGCTGCCTGAGGGAAATCGGCATTGCAGATACATGAAAGAAGGGGGAGCTTTTTTCCCCACCGACATGTATTCCCTAACAGAGATTTCAAATCCAAGGTGTCGGGGGGAAATCCGCAAGTTAATACCGTCGTGGTCGATAGTTTAACTAACGACGCGCACAAATGAATAGTGCTCATTGTAACTAGCGTGGACATTGCTGATTGCATACGTGCTGGCGAATAAGTTTGGAGCGATGAACGAGTGTTTTTTTTTTGTTATTTTCGTTCCAATAAGAATCTTTCTATGGGTTGATTGAAGAATGATGTTTCAACGAACTGAATAGAACTTATGCTTGATAGAATATAAATAAAATTTAAATTTGGAACTTTTATGTTGGTAGCTTCGTGAAATTTCATATTAATGACCGATCATTTATTGTGAAACTTTTAGCACAACTGTAAGTGTAAAATTGTATATGCTAGCTATTGTTTTAACATGACTTGCAATTTGAAACGCTATTTTTTCCCCAAAGATAGTTCATGCGATGAGCAAAATTGGAAAAATGAAGGAGTATTCGAAAAAGTGATTTCACATATGCTCCACATATGGCATATGAGGCATGTAGCATCGTGTTCCGTTGGGTTTAAAGCGAAAAGGAAATGGATTGAATAAACATCCAGAAAATAAAAAATTATAAATGAAATTACCTTTTCCATTTCAAATATATTTTCTCTATACTAAAGTAACCTTTTTTACTGGTGAGAAAATTTGTGTTCGATAATGATAATTATCTTCTATTACATTGATGAGCCTTTTTTCGTTTATTTCATCCATACATAACACAGGAGCCATCTCGTCCAGAACAACAGAGGGCGGCTTTGGTACGTGATACGCACCATCTAATGACTATTCACCATCCTCCTATCACTATCACTCGGTTATGAACACTGGTGGAGTGAACAAACAATACCTAACAATCAGACAAAACAGACCCAAATTATTATCGAAGAGTTTAACAATGTAATTCTTCAAACATACCAAAATCAGCATGCAGCAGATAGCCTAACGGAATCCTACGTCAACTCTGCGGTCGTGTCTTGAACACAACCCTCCTGTAACTTTTTTCCATCAAATATGATCGTCTATCACCTCCTGAGAGAATCTGGATAAATTAAAATTTTTCATGTGAGAAAGATGTTTTCTGACTTTAAGGGGATGAATAAAAAATCAAATTCCTCTTTTTTTTTTCAAAAAACGAAAAATACATGCGAAAAAACAAATAAAGAGAAAAAATTGTTTTGACTCGATTATCAATATTACAATCCCCTGGAATGTAAATGGTTTGAATTGATGAAAACTAGAAGCATTTCCCATACATTTCTTCTGCTTGTTTGTGAGCTTCCCCATCCATAAATAACGAGTAATTTATCGGCGATCAACGAAGAGGAATGATTCAAGGTCTCCGTGAAAAATTACAAGAAAAAGAAGAAGAACGGGGGGGAATGTTTGCCTAGAAAATAAATATTGGATCTCGCTGATGCAAACTTTCAGTATCGTTCTAGAAACGAAGCAATGAACATCAATTGTTCTTCCTTGTTTTGCGTCATCACATGTCTTCGTTTCGGATTTAGCTGTGGACGCGACCAAATTACCTACTCGCTGATGTCTCTGGCATTGCAATCATTACATCAAACTGACGCCATTCCATTAAGGTTCTGAACTACACAATTGTTTGGGGGAGCATCGAACTAGGTTATCATCGGCTCACCAAGAAAATAATTGTTCAGGAATTTTGTGTGTGATTTGGTTTCTCATGACAAGAGCAAAACTATCTCCACCAAGGATGACAGCTATGCTAATCGAGACCCTGGTGCGGAGCGACAATCGCTTAATTTTTTGATGCTACGCTGGACAATTGTTTGGTGGTGCAAATTATGCAGCTGTGATGATAAATATAAACAAGGAGGAGAGATAGCGGGTGGAAAATATTTGCGCTAGGGTACGAGTAATGAATATATGCTGAGGCAATTTTTTTGTCTTTTTCATTACTCGAAGCAGTTAACATCGATTGTTTTCAGTCGTCATAAGGGCTTCATTGGTACCTTTGACATTGCATCAATGCATTGACGCTATGGCAAAGCAGACGTTGAGGTTGCGCGCCACATAATTACTTGGGGAATACCAAGCTAAACCATCGTGAATGTCGAGCTGGAATGTTATAAGTTATTTGGGTTCGCGTGCCAGTCGCAAAACTGTCTTCAACCAGGAGAGCATTTGCACTAATCTAAATCATAATGAAGCAATGCTACTCTTTTCGAGGTCATTGAGATTAACAGAAAGAGTAGAAAAGTAAATGTCGTTCTGAAATTTTGTATGTGATTTGGTTTCACTTACAAGCAAGCAAAACTTTCTCTACTAAGGATGATAGTTGCACTTATCTCGAGCATATGAAAGTAATGCAACTTTTTCTGAGGCCAATAGTATTAACAGCAAGTGTTTCTTTTGAGAATAGCACAAAATTGTGAGAAATGTTTATATATTTAGTTGCTGCATGCTACCAATGTACAGCTCTGTATACATGCTATGCTGAACGCTTTTTTGGTGCTGGTTAGTTTACGTTGTACGAACGATGTCTAGAGGTTCGATTCTAATGAGGCACTACTAAATAAGATGTAGCATGATATTTGATACTTGCAAGTATGTCTTGCCATTGTTGTTGTTTCCATGCGGTGCCAAAGATAGATTGATGTAGTTATGAGATGTGGAATAATGGTACTACTTCAACAGGTATATAATCGACTGTTGTCAATTGTCAATTGCGAAAGAGGCCACCGGAATAGCGTTCGAGGTAAATTTTCAATGCATTGACATGACACAAACTGCGACATACATTCGGCTAGTGTATTGTTCTGCGAGGGCAAAAATGAATCATCAATCAATTGATCCTACAATAAAGAAAACCATTTCAGGGCAACCAAACCATTCTACAAAACAGTTATTTCTAAAATTTCCCATCGTTATAAAATAATATCCGAAGTTATAAACAAGCGATTTGAATAAAACAACATGGTAGTCCTACGACAACAATGCGGTCGCGTCTTGGATACTTGGTGTCCTCCTATAATTTTTGAAATATCTCGAGGATGGCTGCATTTAGCTTTTTTTGTTTTAAATCACATCAGAATTCAGAATTTGTGACTGAAAACATACAAAAAATCGAAGTTTCAAAAATTCATAAAAATTCGATGTTCCACAAAGTTCGTCAAAAATAGTTGTACCATCTTGGATCTATTTTTTTTAATTGTCTACATGACTTCTATTTTATACGCAATAAAGAAAAAAAAAAGAAAAAAACAGGAAGTGGGTTATATCTATGGTATAACCGCAAGGGTGACGTAGGACTATCGTTGATTTAGAGATCATTTGTATGAAGTTGAATCTGAATTCATTCTGAATGAATGAATATTTGGAGAACTTCGAAAACGAGAGCGTTACGTTGGAGGCACAAGGTTTTATGCATCCAATATTGGATACGGAAATATCCTACTAATGGGGAAGAATAATCTTCAGAAGATATCCTGTTGATTGCGATTGATTGAAAAATCACAAAACCTAATGTATTTGGTCACAGTGTTACATGGATAGAAAACATTAAAATAAACTCTTTCATATGAATGTAATTTTAAATTCCCAGAGGAACTGGCAGATTATTTTCAGTAACGATTAAATATTTCCACATTTTCCTCGATACTGGAAGCCCACCAGTGGTTAATGCTAACTCGATAACCATCTGTTAATAGCACTTGATTGAAACATATTTGGTCACAGTGTTACATGGATAGAAAACATTCAAATAAACTCATTCACACGAATGTATTTTTAAATTCCTAGAGGAACTGGCAGATTATTTTCTGGTTCTTTCTCGATCCAAACAGAAAGAATTCCGTGCGTGTATGTGTGTGTGTGTAGCGGCTGCTTCGAGATCTTCCCGGGGAACCGTTTGTAGCATCACTCTCCTCCTGATGGATTCCCTTCTGGCCTAAGGTGCACAAACAGGCTCTTGGCGACACCGTTCATCCGCGCTTTCATGATAAATGAAGAGCTTCACCACAACAGCGACAACATGCTCCAATCGCTGTTCAATTAGAACTGAGTGGATTTCCGAGCGGCGCTCGCTTATATACCGATTGGTGATTTCAATAGCATGTTTTGAAAGCAAATTTAATACTATTGAAACAAGTTTTTGGATCAAAAAGTAACAAGTATATAACGCGTAGACATTTTATCTTTCGAATGAAGTGTTTATCATACCATTTCGTTCAGTTGTTTAGGAGCTATTAACACTCAAAATCTCGGTCTCCAGCGTAACGCTTTCGTTTTCGAAACTTTGATTTTACACCCCGGTATAGAAATGAAAGACGTAGTCCTACGTCAAAATATATATTCTAGATATTGCAAATTGTGGCTCCACTCGATTATCCCTAAGGTTAGCCTCAAACCATGGTTCAAAAGTCTGGACTTGAGTCGGGACTTTATTCGCACCTTCTCCCGACTCATGTCCAATCACTGTTCGTTAGATGCGCTACTCTTTCGTATTAATCTTGCCGACAACAATCTTTGTGTTTGTGGCCAAGGTTACCACGACATCGAGCACGTTGTTTGGTCGTGCGAGCTGTATCTTGTCGCCAGATCGAATTTAGAAGACACCCTTCGGGCCCGAGGAAGGCAGCCCATGATGCCGGTGAGAGACGTGTTGGCTCGGTTAGACCTTGATTACATGTCCCAAATATATGTATTCCTTAAAGCTATCGATCTTCGTGTGTGATTGTCCTTATACCCTTAGTTTTTCCTTTTCCTTTTCCTTTGTGAGAGATCGGATCCCTTCTTAAGAATAAGATGAAATGTAAATACATATTAGATATAAGATAGGTTTAAGAATTGAGTGTGATGAGTGTGATTGAGAGTGTGAGTGAGATCATTGTCAACATATCCTCATATCCCATCCTTTTCCTGAAGAAAATATGTCACCCTTCTAAACTCGAGTCGACCGCGAGTAATCGGTTTCCTATATTATTAACATTAGAATTAAGGAAAAATGTATATATACTAGTAACAATACACTAAGGAGTTCGGCTCCTTTAAACTTATGTAACTGAGCCTGTAAAAATAAACGATTTGAATAAAAAAAAAAATAGATATTGCAAATTAAACTTTTTTTTGTAAACAAAAAAAGGTACTATTTTTTTCTTAGGGTAAAAAATTTAACGTTTGGACATCAATACTCTAACTCTTTCTAAGACACAATTTCGGTAGGACTCATAGTTTTTAAGATATAAATTATCAACATTATCAACGATTTATCTTACTAGAATCGATACGCCCTTTTCAAAAGTTACACTTGAGTCAAAACATTCCCAAATGTTGTGGAAAACTCATATTTCCTCCAACCCAAACTGAATACAAACTTTCATTCGAATCAAAAACACTCATGTTTTGTCATTTGTCGATTTCATTTGGAATTGCTGAGTAGCTGAATAGTCGAAATTTCATAAATAACTCTTTGGTAAAAAGTTCCCGGGACCCTGAAAAGGTTTAAAGGCTTGTGTAGTTTTGTAGAATCATTTCGAGAAGCAACGAGTCTTCTTGCCTTTGCGAGAACAATACACTAATTGGAAATATGTCGCAATTTGTTTCTTTATATCAATGCACGCATTGCACTGAGTATTTACCAAGAGGCATCTTCCGTGCATCATCCGCCATTTAACAAGCATTAAACACACTAGTAACAGATGCACACAGTTGCAGCGATATAAATGAATCATCGAAACACAAAACACAAAACGAGCAAAATAAGCATCCTTGGTTGTTTCGGGCACAGAAAGATTCTTAGAATTTTCCTCAGAGGAGATACAATACTTAGAGGAGATTACAATACTTATAAATGTGAGTTCAAGTATATCTTGAACTTCATACAATTCAATGTTAGAAAATTCAGTAAAGTATAAATAGAAATTCGCTAAATTATTTACTATCCTGCCGCAAGCTTGAATATTGCTAAGATCGTTCCATAGATGTGAAGCAGAGCAAAATTTTTCATATCTTGTTGCACCCATCTTGATTGACTTGTTCCAACTTTCTGATGTGGGCAGAGGCAACTGTCAGTGTACCGTGAATTCGTAATTTTTCGCAGCAAAAGCTTGGGAAGTCCTATCTTTTTTCGTTTTTACGCGAGTGATCCCGCGCTTCGTTCTGATTGGTTGGCGAAAAAAGTTCGCAAACATTCGCATGAATTTGTCTTCATTGTGAAGCATTGAAAAACAAGCTTAAGTAAGTCTCTTTTCGCTATCCCCTTCGTTGTTTCTATTCTAGCGGCTGCATAAGTTACCCGTTGTTGACAGTTCTTAGAACAATTCATGAAATTTGTGTCCTCATTGCAAGTATGCATCTGTTACGGCCCGGTCCGTAAACTCGGATAACAATGGCTGAAAACACATATTCATTTTCGAACCACTTTATTTCCACTAAAACTTAAAACTACAACACCATAAACAAATCTCAAACCACTAATCACATCCGCAACATATCCTGAATCCGTACCTGGAAAAACAAGAATCATTGATGCTTATACAAAATAATAAGAACTTACCCGTTTCTTCTGGAATCATCGGGTTTCTTCAGGAAAACATTCCACATAACACTTGAAGAAACACAAACAGTCATCACAATATAAACAATAACATTGCAGAACACAAACAATAACAAATGGATCAAAACAATAAAAATATGCAAGACATTTCGAGAAGGGTATCGGACATTTACCGAGAATTTCTATTGCCATACAACAATAGTTTATATCGAACATTCTAGAAAACCCGAGCAAAGAAACAACAGTAGAATTCACCGTAGCTTGTATCATATAAATAGGGCAAGAAATGTTCAGTTTTCGTTTTCAGTCGCAAATTGTACATAGTCGTGGAATGGATCAGTTTCTAGACATTTACTGCTGCCACAGACGATACTATATTTTTATCACCACCACTATTATAACAGGTCTTTTTTTAAGGACTTTTCTACTTTTGACGTAGAACTACGTCTTTCAGGAAGGGTGCCAAATCAGAAAACAGGTCACGTTTTTATGAAATAAAGTTAACGTTAATAACTATTTTCATTGTGAACGAATTCTAATGATATTCATACCAATCCAATCGGAAATTCTCTAAGATTTGTTTGATATGCTATACATTACGATTCGCTAATCTCGAAACGGTTTAAATTCATGAAAACTGGAAGAACTTCCTTTTGTACCATACATTTGTTCTACCGATTTGTGTGCTAACCCTACCCGTATTTCTAACGCTTATAACACGAACATTTCTTAACAGATCGGAAAGATGTTAGCATCAATTGATAGGAAATATTTCTACGCGTCTATCACAATTAATAAAAATTATAGGAGGTTGTGTCCAAGATACGACCGCATTGTTGACGTAGAACTACGCTATTATATTATAAAAGTCGTTTGTTTTAACCTTCGGATATTATTCTATAATGCTGTGAAATTTTAGAAACAACTGCTTAATAGAACAATCTCTGAAATGTTTTTTTCATTGTAGAATCAGTTGACGATAATTGACTGACGATTCATTCTTGCCTTCACAGAACAATACACTAGCTGATCGTATGTCGCAATTTATTTCATGTCAATGCATTGAAAATTTACCTCGAACGCTTTTCCGGTGGCCTTTTTCGCAATTGACATAGACTCGGTTACAGTCGATTATATCAATATATCTTTGGCACCGCGAGAAAACAACAACAATCACAACACTTGCAAGTATCAAATATCATGCTACATGTTATTTAGTATTGTCCAGTGAAATTGCACCTCCAGGCGTCGTTCGTAAAACGTAAACCAAGCGCCAAACAAGCGTTCGCCATAGCATGCATACAGAGCCATACATTGGTGGCTTGAAACTACTAGGAATATAAACACTTCTCATCATTTTGCGCTCTTCTCAAAAGAAACACTTCTGTTTATATTACTGGCCTCGAAAAAAGTTGCATTACTTTCTCATACTCGAGATAAGCGCAGCTGTCACCCTTAGTGGAGGAAGTTTTGCTACTGGCAAGCGAAACCTAATCACATACAAAATTCCAGAACGACATTCACTTTCTTGGTGATTAAACAAGCGAAATAAACTCTTTTTTTAATATCAACAACCTCGAAAACAGTAGCATTGCTTCATTATGATCCAGACTAGTGCAAATGCAATCCCAGTTGTAGGCAGTTTTGCGACTGGCACGCGTACCCAAATAACTTGTAACATTCCAGTAAGACATTCAAGATGCTTGGTACAATCTTAACGCCTGCTTTGCCATAACGTCAGCCTAATACATTCATGTAATGTCAAAAACACCATCGAAGCCCTTATGATGACGGAAAACAAACAATGTTAACTGCTTGGAAAAAGACTGAATTATGCCACACAGCTTGTACTCTGCTGTAACACCCATCGATGCGAATTCGTTGATGAGTTTGTCAAAAGCAACGCCTTCACCACCAGGGGGGGAGCTTGTTGCTGCCTATGTAACGGTGTTTACATTTTTGACCGACGCGCCGAAGTCGCCTACTTCGCTGTTGTTCGATGCGAAGGCTCGGTTCAGTGCGAGTGCTTTTCACTGCACCAACATCGCGTGCATCATCTGATGACGCTTGCCTCGAAATGTTATTGCCCCTGGCAATGCGTTCGTTTTTTGTAGGGCTCGAGCCAGCCTTCCTCTTCTTTTTGCTCATCACACACTGTGCGAAGCGTTCAATTTATGACGCGGAAAAAAACACACGATACGAATAACGCGAAAAACGAACAGGAAAAACCACACGACGATATCCAAGTTGAATTACCACTGGTGGGGTCCAATCTTAGATCGAAGCGCAGCAAAAGCAAAGTGAACTGGATTGCTCAATAGTCCGATGCCGAATGAAAGTTTGCCTCAGCGAGATCCACTGTTTATACTCTAGGCAAGTATTCCCCTTCATTCTTCTTCTTTTCCTTTGTTAACGGTGACTTTATACCCTACGATTTCCCCTCCGTTGCTCGTCGATAAGTTGTTCGTTATGGATAGCTCTGTTCGGGAAAGCACACAAATGGACTGAACAAATGCATGGGAAAATAGAAACGCTTAAAGTTTTCATGAAATTTAACCATTTACAAATAAAGGGATTCTAATGCATAGCATATTAAACAAATCTTAGGGAATTTCCGATTCGTTTAGTATGTAAATCGCCAAAATCCGTTCGCGGCAGAAATAGTTATTAACGTTAACTTTATTTCATAAAAACGTGACCTGTTTTCTGATTTGGCACCCTTAATGAAAGACGTAGTTCTACGTCAAAAAGCTATTTTTCATGAGATGAACAATTGAATAACTGTAAAATGTCAAGCGTTAATTAAACGCCCTAACTGCCAGGTTTTGATTGGCCAGATTTACGGTTTCCCCAACACAGACTTCAAAATCGATGTACTTGTGGAAATCCGCTTTGCAAATATACATGCAAGTCGGGGGTATTTTTGTTCTCACCGAGCTGTGTTTCTCTAACACGGACTTTAGAATCAATGTGCCTGAGGGAATCCGCTTTGTCAAAACATGCAAGTCGGGGGTATTTTGACGTAGGACTACGTCTAACCGGAAGATATAGGGGGTGAAATGGAAATCTAGGCACTGAACAAGTAGGCAAAAATGCAAGATTTGGAACGCTTATAACTCGAGCATTTCTCAATAGATCGCAAAGGTTTTTGCATCAATTGATAGGAAATATATCTACGCATCTATCATAACGAATAACATTTCATTTTTCTTGAGATAAATAATTGAATAATTATGAAATATAAAGCATTGTCAAAATGCACTATGTGCCCATTTTTGATTGGTCCATTTTGTGCTCCTCAAATCGTACCGACCAAAACGGGCAACCAGAGCAGCAGCGAAATAGAATGAAGCACGATTGGAAAGGCAAAAGAAAAAACAGGAAGTGAGTTATATCTATGGTATAACCGCAAGGGTGACGTAGGACTATCGTTGATTTAGAGATCATTTGTTTGGATTTGAATCAAAATCCATTCTGAATGAATGAATAAATGAATATTTGGGGGACTTCGAAAACGAGAGCGTTACGTTGGAGGCACAAGGTTTTATGCATCCAATATAGGATACGAAAAACCTTGTTCTGAAGAATAATCTTCAGAATCTTTCCTGCTAACTGCACTTGATTGACAAATCACAAAACCAAATGTATTATATGGATATTTTATGGATAGAAAACATTAAAATAAACTCTTTCGGTTGAATGTAATTTTCAATTCCAAGGGGAACTGGCAGATTATTTTCCAGCAACGATAAGATATTTCCACCTTTTCCTCGATACTGGAAGCCCACCAGTGGTTAATACTAACTCGATAACCACCTGTTAATAGCACTTGATTGAAAAATATTTGGTCACAGTGTTACATGGATAGAAAACATTAAAATAAACTCTTTCACATGAATGTATTTTTAAATTCCCAGAGGAACTGGCAGATTATTTTCCAGCAATGATTAGATCTTTCCGGAACTTTCTCGATGCTGAATGGCATCCAAACGGAAAGAATTCTGCGCGTGTATGTGTCGATCCTTCGCCGTCCACCTCCTCCAGCACGTTAGGCAACGATGTTGTCTTGTCGATGTCCTCACGAAAAATGAATGCGTCTCACCACCAGAATATCGCTTAAGTATGCTCTTTGTGCGAGATTGAATCGAGAGAAGGTGTGGTTTACGATGGCAATTTGGAAGGCAAACTAGAGGGGATTGAACTCTCTGAGCTCGAAACTTTCGGCGACTGAGCAATAATCGATTGCGTGCGCATACAATATTGGATACGGAAATATCCTACTGATGGGGAAGAATAATCTTCAGAAGCTTTCCTGCTAATTACACTTGGTTGAAAAATTACAAAATCAAATGTATTTGATCGCTGTGTTCTATGGTTAGAAAACATTAAAATAAACTCTTTCACATGAATATATTTTTAAATTCCCAGAGGAACTGGCAGATTATTTTCCAGAAATGATTAGATCTTTCCGGAACTTTCTCGATGCTGAATGGCATCCAAACGGAAAGAATTCCGCGCGTGTATGTGTGTATGTAGCGATGTCTTCCCGGAGAACCGTTTGTGGCATCACTCTCCTCCTGATGGATTCCCTTCTGGCCTAAGGTGCACAAACAGGCTCTTGGTGACGCCGTTCATCCGCGCTTTTTTGATAAACGAAGAGCTTCACCACAACAGCGACAACATGCTCCAATCGCTGTTCAATTAGAACTGAGTGGATTTCCGAGCGGCGCTCGCTTATATACTGATTGGTGATTTCAATAGCCTGTTTCGAGAACAATTTTAAAGCTATTGAAACAAGTTTTTGGATCAAAAAGTAACAAGTATATAACGCGTAGACATTTTATCTTTCGAATGAAGTGTTTATCATACCATTTCGTTCAGTTGTTCAGGAGCTATTAACGCTCAAAATCTCGGTCTCCGGCGTAACGCTTTCGATTTCGAAACTTTGATTTTACACCCCGGTATAGAAATGAAAGACGTAGTCCTACGTCAAAAATGAACGAAACATTGGTCTCAGTCTCACACATGCGTAATTCTCGAGCCAGCCAGTCAGCTTAAAAATCCCCGCTCCGCTGCCGTAACGATCATTCTCATTCAAACCGTACACCACATCGGTTCGCATCACAACACATCAACAAACCAACCCAAGCAGCCATGTCTGGACATGGTAAAGGAGGAAAAGTGAAGGGAAAGGCAAAATCCCGCTCGAACCGTGTTGATCTGGAGTTCCCCGCAAGGGTAGCTAGGCCGAGCGCGTTAGTACCAGTGCACCAGTCCACCTAGCCGGCGTTATATAGTTTCGGCCGCCGAAGTGATCGAGTTAGCTGGCAAAGCTGCTCGCGACGATAAGAAAACCCGCATTCGGAACAGAACACATTCGGTTCGGTGGACATCAAGACAACAGGCAGTTGCAGCGAGTGGCGAGTGGCAAATGCAATCACAAAACGGCATCAGGTAGCAGAACGGTAACGGTATTGAATTAAAGAGACTTTAAACTCAGAGAGTTCATTCGTCTCTTAGGTAGCAGAAGAAAAAAGTTTGTTCTTTATACAAACTGCATTGGTGGCAAATCCAGAACAAGGCGGCATCGAGGGCGTTCGAAATGTTTTTTTTCAAAACCACGAGTACTAAGTTTTCTAAATTGGAACCATTCCATAAAACAAGGCGTTTTTCAGGGCCATCAAACCTTCCAAAAAAGAGTTTATGAAATACAGTTCAATGCTTTCTAAAACAATATCCAAAATAATAATAAAACACAAATTGGTTTTTTTCATAATTTGTTTGCCAGGATATGATGAGTATGTGAATTTGGCAGTTGTTCTGAGCTTATTGATTTTCACCAACTCTTAAATTGCTTCTAGATTGCAAGTACAGTAATTTACACTTATCTCGACATTTAGCTAATTGGACGGACCTGTAATGCGACATATTTAGTTGGACATTTTTGTAAACATAGAGTTCGGGGTCCAAATTATGACTCCTCATTGAAAGCCGACACTGTACCACTGTCATCGCAAATGTTCAATTACAGGTTAAAATTACCTCCAATCCGATACTGAGTGGTGGTAATGCGACGTGCCATTGAATGTAATTTACTGTAAAATATGTCACAAGCTGGATAGGAAAAAATTTTCCAACTGTGAAAGCTGTGGCGAGTGGCAAATGCAATCGCTAAACAGAAAG
Organism: Toxorhynchites rutilus septentrionalis; assembly: GCF_029784135.1. Taxonomy (NCBI): domain Eukaryota; kingdom Metazoa; phylum Arthropoda; class Insecta; order Diptera; family Culicidae; genus Toxorhynchites; species Toxorhynchites rutilus. Next base: position 39,563,632 of record NC_073746.1, read on the forward strand.
GTTTAGCCGAACAAGGATGGGGATATCGAGTGATAACAAAACAATAAACTCTATAGATTGAAGATAATTTTGTGATCCTGAAAAGGACCCTTTTTAGCCTGCATGTGAATCCAAAGCATCCAACGAGCGAACAAATCGTAATGAATGTATTTTTTTGCCATCACTCCCTTTTAACGCTCATTCGTTCGTCTCGTTGGACTCGCCCCTCTGGCTGAGTCTGCCGATTTGTCTCTATCCTGTGAGTGTGTACCGCTTGAGTATAAAACACGCGGATCCCAAAAAAATATCTTATTTTCTTTCAAACCGTAAACCCGTGTGGTTGTACGGCATCGGCATCGTGGACGTAACAAAGGAGGACAAGTTAAGGGAAAGGCAAAGTCTCACTCGAACCGTGCAGGTCTCCAGTTCCCTGTTGATCGCATTCACTGATTGCTCCGCAAGGGTAACTAGGCGGAACGGATTGGTGCCGGAGCACCAGTATACCTAACAGCGATTATAGAGTTTCGGCCGTCGGAGTGCTCGAGTTGGCTTGCAAAGCTGCTCACGACAATCAGAAAACCCGCATCAAGAACAGAGCAGCTTCGGTTCGGCGCTCATCAAGGCAACAATTAGTTTCAGTGAGTGGCAAAGTGTTTCTCCGGCATGTCGCATTAAATGTAATTTACTGAACAACATGTCACAAGCTGGATGGGAAGAAATTTTCCAACTGTGAAAGCTGTGGCGAGTGGCAAACGCAAACAGAAAGGTTTAACCGAACAAGATGGGAATATCGAGTGATAACAAAAACACAACACCAAAGGTTCTTCTCAGAACCATCAACATATTCATAAAGAGTAAACAGTAAACTAATCCATTTTTCAGGTAGATAGGTAGGTATTCAAAAAAAATAGGTAGGTAGGTAGAAGAAAATAAAACAATATATATAAAATATATATTTAACAAAAGCTGTCCCCTTTGTATAGTCCTACGTCACTCCGGTTATGTCCCCGACATTACCCACCCGTCATTTTTACCACTGAGCTGTGTTTTCCTAACACGGACTTCAACATTAATGTTCCTGGGTGAATCCGCTTTGCAAATACATGCAATTCGGAGGTATTTTTTGGTGTTGAATACTTTTGGACTCGCTTGTCGTTGTGCAGACCGGAATATGTTTCGCTAAAACGTCATTTCGTCATTTCCGATACTAGAGGTGAATGAGGTGTTCGCGGATCGAGAACTACGTGAACATGAGATGTGCAATAATTTCAGAGGAAAATGTAAACACAATGAACGTTTGACAATTCTTCCGTTCACATAATTTGGTAGTCCAAGGCATCATATCAAACGTAAAAGGACGTTCATCAAATTTATTTGATACGAAGAACATAATTTATTACAAATATTCGATGCATTCTAAAAGAATATTCGAAGTGGTAAATAAGTGGATTGCATAATATAATTGCGTACGAAAATATGCGGTCGTGTCCTAGATACAACAATTTACATTTACAATTTACAATTTTTTGACGTGGGACTACGTCTAACCGGAGTATATGAGGGGTAAAATGAAAACCTAAACACAGAACATGCTGGAAAAAATGAAAGATTCCGAATGTTCATAACTCGAACATTTCTTACTGGATCGGAAAGATTTTTGCATCAATTGATAGGGAATATTTCTACGCTTCTATCGCAATTAATAAAATGTTATTTTCCATTAGATAAACAATTGAATAACTGTAAAATGTTAAGTGTTATCCAAACGTCCTAACTGCCTCGTTTCGATTGGCCTGACTTACGGGTTCGCTAACACAGCCATCAAAAACAAGCAGCCTTGGGGATGTCGGCATTGCAAACACACGAAAGTTGGGGGTATTTTTGTTCCGACTGAGTGTGTTTCCCTAACATAGACTTCAAATCCATGGAGCATAGGGAAATTGGCATTGCAAATACATGCAGTTCGGGGGTAATTTTGTTCCGACTGAAATATGTTTCCCCAATACAGACTTCAGACCAAGATCGGCCTTTCAAACAAATGCAAATTGCGAGTACTCTTGTACTCCCTTGCCTTTGTGCAAACTAGAAAATGTTTCCTTAAGACGTTCTCCTAAACATAGGAACCTGGGAAAATCGTGCAGACACTAGAGGTGAATGATCTTTCAAGTATATTTCCGCTATAGTATAAAAGGTAGAAGTTGAAGTTGTTGATTCGTGCAAGCCGGGGGTACTTTCTTGCACCCGAAAAGTGTTTTCCTAACACGGATTACAAAAGCGGGTACGAACACAACGCTTTGGTTATTCAAGATTGCATTGAAGGATATGCCTTCATATCTTCTGCTCACTGAATTTCTACGCATACCATTTGATGATTAGGAAAAATGTTGATAACAATTTGCTGCGATAAAGCCTATTGATTAAACAATATGCGTTCGACGCACATGTCAAAATTGAAACTGAGTGTCTGAAGTTTATCAAATCAAGCAAATTCGCTGTTCGAGAAGTACATACACTTGAGAGATGCAATCTTCAGCAGGAAATGTAAAATAAAATAATCGTTTGATAATTCTTCCGTTCACATATTTTGTCTCAGGCATCATACCGAACGTAAAAGAACTGTCATTAAATTAACATTTAACGAAGAACATAATATATCACAATGCATGAATTGACCTTACATGGCATTATACAATCATTTTACTCACAAATATATTGAAGTCAATTGAATTCGGAAATTGTTTCATTCAATCAAAAATTCAATCAATGCGGAAATTGGCATTGCAAATACATGTAAGTCGGGGGCATTTTTGTTCCGGCTGAAATGTGTTTACCCAACACAAACTTCTGAACCAAGATGTCTGGGGAAATTGGCATTGCAAATTCATGCAGGTCGAGTGTATTTTTCTTCCGACTGAAATGTGTTTCTCTAACACAGACTTTAAATCCAAGGAGCGTGGGGAAATTGGCATTGCAAATACATGCAATTCGGGGGCATTTTTATTTCGGTTGAAATGTGTTTACCAATTACAGACTTCTAAACGAAGGTGTCAAGAGAACTCGGAATTGCAAAAACATGCCAATCGGGGGCATTTTTGTTCCGACTGAAATGTCGGAACTGTCATTAATTTTACTTGTAACGAAGAACATAATCTATCCAAATGCATGAATTGACCTCACATGGCATTATACAATCTGTTTACTCACAAAGCAAATATATTGATTTCAATTGAATTCCGAGATTGTTTTATTCAATCAAAAATTAAATCAATACAAACAAATAATTCCTAAGCTAAGGTAGTCCCACGTCAACCTTGCGGTTATATCATAGATATAACCCACCCATTTTTTTAAAAAAAAACACGGGTTTTTTGAGATATTGAATTGAAATCTATTCTGGTTGTAGATCAATCTTTACATTTTGAGAATAGAATTCTATTCCAGTAATATGACCACCACCGATCCGTTTACACCGAACGATCCGCTAGACCCAATTTTCCACTACTTGACCACAGATTTCGACCGGAATGTTGCGAATTTCGTGTTGAATGTTGTCTCTGAGTTTTTCTAAAGTTGCTGGCTTGCTTGCATAGACCAGTGACTTGGCATAGTCCCATGAAAAGAAATCCAATGCCGTGAAATATGACCAAAAAAGTCTATTTTGCTTGTTGACAAAACCATTTTGAAATGAGTCTCATCGTTGAAGTTGGTTTTGTGATGAAAATCATCATTTTCATCAAGATATGCCAGAGCCCAATTCGGCGCTTCATATGGTCAATATAGTCAATTCGATCTTGTAAGGATGTAGCCCAAGACCTTTTCACAAAATACGCCACAATGTGGTTGGGAGATTGACTGATTTGAGTCATTTCGGATGAATTCACATGCGGCTCCGATATTTTCGTTACTTCGTGCGGGGCGGGTTTTCGTTAGCACAGGAACATCTAACAGCGAAAATGTAGATTCAAATTTGGTAACTATTATTATGACCGAAAATTGGAGTAAGCGAATTTCAGTAATAATTGTGAATAACCATTAAGCGTTGCTCGTTTGTGTACTTCATCATGATGAAAACATTGATTTTGACTAACGTTTTGACATTGTTAGATTATTAAAATGTTTTGAGGGTTCGTCCACACGAAGACCGAAACTGTCAAGTCGCTAATGGATGACCTTTTCTAAGCTATATAACATTCTTCTGTTATAGATGTTCACAGAACGCTGATGATGAGTTACATTCCGAATGAAAAGTACAACGATCGTGGAGAAAAAAAAAACCTTTGCAATTGACATATCACACACCCTGTCGGAACAGGTTGGACCCCAAGGTCTAATGGAGAACTCCTCGTAAGACAATTAAACAACGCGAAGCCATTAGCGATATCATTGCGGATCGCAGGCGAAAAAAAAACCACAGCTTCCTGTAATCATCGTTCTGAAACGAGGCGAAGCCAAAACTCTACCTACTTAAGGAGGGCGAGAGTCGAGCGTAGAGTACAGAGTGTGTTATTTTTATCCGCAACTTTTGCGTGCTATCACAAACATATTGCGTTCACGCTCGAACTGCCGGGCTTCGGTCCATCTTCCTTTTTCGATTTGGAATTTGAAACATACTATAAAATTTATTGCATGCAGCAGCAGGTTCGAAATTAATTGTTTGATCACACTGCCGGTGGCGGTAAGAACGTACACTTAGAAAAATCCCCGGTCGAAAACTACCAAATACATTTGGTAATGCAAAATTAGTAGAATGTACAAATTTTTTGTACATATTTATTGTCAACAAACCCGCATCCCTACAAGAGTTTAGTACATTTTACTCGATAACATTTGTAAACCTGAATAATGTCATATCTGAAAACTGGTGAGAAAAACGCGTATTAACCATTTTCATTGTTGCCATAATGCAATACGGAGGTATAATATGGATATAATTCTGATACGTGCATTTTCAGCGGGAAAATGTAGCCGATATTGGGCTTACGAATCATGGTTCTGCTTGACATACATGTTTATTAGTACGGTCGAAAATGACTATAGATTGGTATTATTTACCAAAAAATTCGTTATATTTACTTAATATTTCTCTCAGTGTATTGAGGTAGCCGCTGAAATAAATTAAAAATCATGTTATCACGCCATTCGTGTACGGTAAGGTGACTTATTCGTGTTTTTTTGAAGATATAATGTGATTGCATGTTCTAAGCAGCGTTTTGTGCTCAGCTGATGTTAGTTATTATGAGAACATTTTTTGTTAACTGTTTATTCTCCCGGAACAACTCCCGGTACTCAACAATTAGTTTGGAATCAGGAAAGACCATGATCACGCAACAAATGCTTTATATTTCGGGTATTTAAACTTCTAACATGATAACCCCGTCCGTAAAAAAGTGGCACACGTCCCGTTTGTACCAACACATGCGATACGCTAAACGAAGACGAACGATGAATAACGAAGCTAGAGAGAATCGCAAAGTCGTAGTGATGATATTTTCTGAGAAATGAACGAATTATTGATTTATCGGTCTGACAGACCAATGCGCGAGTATAGGAGTGTTAACACTTTCGGTCTGACACACCGACGCGAGTATAAGAGTAACTTTTTTGGACAAGTGGCTCTTTTCATATTCTAGAATATTGTTGAATGAAATGTATAAGTTAATGTTAGTGGCGTGGAATATTTATTGAATATAATGCATTAGATCTTTACCGGACTATTCGTATTTGATTTCAGTCCCTTTTTGTAACTGCATTGAACGGATCCATATATTAACTATTCGTCGATATATTCGTCGTTAGATTCATACGCTCAAAAGCAAAATATAAATGTTTGACTTTCGTATAGTTATTCGCTAAATATAATGGTCATACATATGTGGAAGAATTTCACTTGTGGAAGAATTGTAAACAGTAAACTATAAACTAATCGGTGGCTTATGGTAATTTTTAACAGTTACAGTTTTATAATGAACAATATCAAAAAAAATAAGAGAAATAAAAGGAAGTTCCTAGAAATCCTTTTATATCATCTTTTTACGCCCTATCTAAAAAAGGCATTAATTCTTAGTTTACCAAGAATACAGAAACAAAGAATATTAGAAATATGTGAAATTTAACATATTTTTAGGAGTTTTTTTCATTTAATCAGACCCTCTTCTTAAAATAAATGTCAATAAAGCCTGAAAAATACACAATGGCAACATTACAGAGAAGTTCATATTTTTTCCTGTTATTAATTGAAAGTAAGCAACTGAATATAATTCATGAAAGTATAAAGAGCATAAAAATAACATAAAAACGTATTTATTTATTTATATTTCATTGGTGTAAGAATTAGAACATACCTTAACTACATGCTCGAGACAAACATATTTTTTACATTTTTTAGTTTTTTAGGTCTTTCTTCGAAGAGAAGAATGTATATCGACCTTTTAGATCAGCTATACTCAACCTGCGGCCCGCGGGCCACACGTGGCCCGGCAGGCTTTTCCGGTTGTCCCATCTGGTGTTACTTTATTTTAAACTATTTTTAATGTGTAACAATAACGAAAACCTATGAAATCATCACCTATTTTTTTACGTAGGGCTATATCTTTCAGTAATGGTGCAAAATCAGAAAACAGAACACGGTTTTATGAAATAGAAATAGAAAATGCAGCGTTTTTTAATTTATCGAGTATAAACAAGCTATTCGCGATTTTACAACATTCATGATTCAGAGTTTAGTTAAGTTTTCCAAATAGGTTTTTTTTTTCAAAGTTAAAGCCGAATAAATTGAAGTTTTAAAGCCTTTATAATTCGAACCTGCAGACCGCAGTCTTTCTCAATACGGTTTCAGACAAAGCTGATTTGTTCGATAGAAAGGACAAATGAAAGACTGGTATCCACATAGTGATGTATGTTCGGTGGAGACACTGTGTTGATTTTCACGCCGTCTGGTGGAGAGTGTTTCTTTTTTGACGTGGGACTACGTCTAACCGGAATATATGGAGGGTAAAATGAAAACCTAAACACAGAACATGCTGGAAAAAATGAAAGATTTCGAATGCTTATAGCTCGAACATTTCGTACTGGATAGGAGAGATGTTTGCATCACTTGATAGGGAATATTTCTACGCATCTATCGCAACTAACAAAATGTTGTTTTTCATTAGATAAACAATTGAATAACTGTAAAATATTAGGCGTTATCTAAACGCCCTAACTGCATCGTTTTGATTGGCCCGATTTACGGTTTCCCTAACACAGCCATCAAAACCAAGCAGCCTTGGGGAAATCGGCATTGCAAATACATGAAAGTAGGGGGACTTTTGTTCTCATCGAAAAATGTTCCCTAACACAGACTTTAAAACCAAGCAACGAAATCGGCATTGCAAGCACACGAAAGAGCCTAGAGGCGAGTGAACTGAAAAGTTTAAACCCTCTTAAAGCCAAAAAGAAGAAAAAGAACACACGAAAGTAGGGGGAGCTTTTGTTCCCACCGAAATGTGTTCCCTAATAGAGATTTCTAAACCAAGGTGCCTGGAGAAATCGGTATTTCAAATTCATGTAAGTCGGGGGTATTTTTGTTCCGACTGGAATGTGTTTCCCTAACACAGACTTCAAATCCATGGAGCGTAGGGAAATCGGCATTGCGAATTCATACAAATCGGGGGTATTTTTGTTCCGATTGAAATGTGTTTCCCTAACACAGACTTCAAAACCGAGGTTTCTGGGGAAATCGGCTCTGCAAATAAATGCAAACTGCGAGTACTTTTGTCCTCGCTTGCCTTTGTGCAGAGTGGAATATGTCTGTCCTAACATGATCTTCTAAACTTAGGAACCTGGGAAAATCGTGCAGACACTAGAAGCGAATGAACTTCCCAGTTTCAAGCAAATTCGAGATTCGAGAAGTATGTACACTTTTGGGATGTAAACTTCAGAGGGAAATGTAAAATAAAATAATCGTTTGATAATTTTTTTTTTGTCTTTATTGGAAAGATTTTCAGCCTTAGGCTGGTTCATCAAACGTTTGATAATTCTTCCGTACATATATTTTGTTCTAGTCATCATACCAAACGTAAAAGCTCCGTCATTAAATTTACTTGTAACGAAGAACAATCAATCACAATAAATGAATTGACTTTACACGGCATTTGTTCATTTTTTTCACTCACAGAGCAAATATATTGAACTCAATTGAATTTGGAAACTGTTTCATTCAATCAAGAATTTAATCAATACAAACGAATGATTGCTAAGCTAAGGTAGTTCCACGTGAACCTTGCGGTTATATCATAGATATAACCCACTAATTTTTTTTGCACCACATCATTCTTGCATCTGTACTGGAGTGCAAGTTGAAAATTTCGAAAACGATATGTAACATTTGGGGAGCAAGGATTCGAGCGTAACATCTCTTTGCCGGTTGAGAGAAGTGGTATTACAATTACTTTCAAAAGATAAAAAGTGTATAAGTGATGTTTGTTAATTATTGACCTAATTTTCACAGCTTTAAAAGCCAACAAATGAAATCACAAAAATCTATAAGTTTTGGTGAAATCATAAGAACTCAGTAGATGATGCATGTCGTCGGATGGCCGTGAAAGTAGTATAAATATCGTGCTTACCCTGGCTGGTTCCAGTTTCTGTATTGCTACCATGTTGAACGAACGTGCAGAACTTGCACAAGTTAAGCATAAAAAATATTAAGAATATAACCAATCTTCACATAACGGTATGAAAACCAACATGGTGCGAGTTTTCATACAGATATGTGGAGATTGTTGCGTATAATTAAATCACACGTACAAATTGTTGAATTTATGGTGGAAGAGAGATTCTGTAAATTTGGAAGCGTGTTCGGATTTATTGGTGTATTGATGATGATATTTTGAATTATAGAGGCTCTCTCAGATTCTCAAACTTCCTCAGTTAATACGCCTCTAGCCTTAAAAAAGTTACAGGAGGGTTGTGTTCAAGACACGACCGTAGAGTTGACGTAGGATTCCGTTAGGCTATCTGCTGCATGCTGATTTTGGATATGTTTGAAGAATTACATTGTTAAACTCTTCGATAATAATTTGGGTCTGTTTTGTCTGGTTGTTAGGTATTGTTTGTTCACTCCACCAGTGTCCATAACCGAGTGATAGTGATAGAAGGATGGTGAATAGTCATTAGATGGTGCGTATCACGTACCAAAGCCGCCCTCTGTTGTTCTGGACGAGATGGCTCCTGTGTTATGTATGGATGAAATAAAGGAAAAAAGGCTCATCAATGTAATAGAAGATAATTATCATTATCGAACACAAATTTTCTCACCAGAAAAAAGGTTACTTTAGTATAGAGAAAATATATTAGAAATGGAAAAGGTAATTTCATTTATAATTTTTTATTTTCTGGATGTTTATTCAATCCATTTCCTTTTCGCTTTAAACCCAACGGCACACGATGCTACATGCCTCATATGTCATATGCTGAACTGTCAAGTTCCGAATATTGTTTTGGAAAATCTAAAAATAAAGACTATGAAAATGGAAAACTTTCTGCTTTTGCTTTTGTATTATTGGAATCGTAATCCAATTCGGATTCTGATTTTGAAGAGTAGAGTAGACGGCATTAAGCTACGTGTGCTTTCATTGGGAGGTGAAAATAATGATGGATATTCAGGTGGAATAAATTTCAAAATTAAAATTATGAATGAAAATTTACCTTAACGTATCGAATATTTATTTTATGTGATTAAATAAAAGTTTTCTTTCCGATATCGCAGAATATTGAACGAAAACTGTGTCTAATGATGGTTTTATATTATAATAGTAATTATTTGTGGAACAAACAGGAAATGCATCGACAAATGGTTAAGTGAGTGTCAGAACTACATGTGTTTGGTAATCAAACAATATTAAGTAAAAATTTTCATTCAAACTTTTATATGTTTACACTGCACTTGGCCCTTCTGATCTGATGGTGAACAATTTACCTCCCAAGCACTAATATCACCACCAGACGTCGACACTGTACATTTGCCGTCGTAAATATAAACAAATCAGACTATATAACGCACACCAACAAACCACCGCATTCGTGAAACTGAAAACGTTTTTTTATTACAGAGTCAGTTTGGCACTGACTCAGTTTTAAAAACAAATTCGCTATTAGCAATAAGCATTTGAAATTGGACAATTTTCTCGGTGCGTTCGATTTTCGATTTTCAATTTGTACCTCAATATGTTCCCGAAAGACGTAATCCTACGTCAAAAGGCCAATTTGGAAAACTAAATAAAACATTCGGCCTTGACAAAGACCATTTGGAATGCTGCCGCTGTCGCTGCCAAATGGTCACTAGCAAGATGACTAATAAATCGTGAATGATTTAATGATGACATTCCGATCGATCAATTATTTTTTCGTGAATTCGAGCATTGTTTCAGGGTTTAGGATGTCATCAAAGTGCAACGCATTTGAAGCCGGGTGTGAAAAAGCTATTTTCAGCAGTGAGTGCTGTGTTCTTCTGTGGAAACTGGAAGTTTGCGAAACATTCGCAAACAATGAAACTTCTCCCTCACTGAGGGCATTCATTCAACGGCCCTCAGTGCTACCAAATATTTGTGCTAAAAAGTTTCATTCTTGAATTACTATAATGTTTGTTTTTCGGCATTCATAATTCCTACGTTAACAATGCGGTCGTGTCTTAGACACAAGCGGCACCATGACTACCATGTTTTTGTGGCCCATCTGAAAAAAAGGTTGAGTACCGCTGTTCTAGATAGTTACCAGATAATAAATGTTCTGAAATTTCAAGTTTTCATATTTCTAATATTTTTTATTTCTGTGTTGTTGGTTAACAAAAACTTAATGCCTGCTTTTTTATGGGGTATAAAAAGCTGTTATAAAAGGATTTCTAGGAACTTCCTGCGACTTGTTTTCTTGTCGATATTGTTCAGCCCACATATTTAAAAAAAATATCCCCGAAACTGTAAATGTGAAAAATAACCATAAGCCACCGAATAGTTTATAGTTTACAATTATGAATTCTTCCGCAAGTGTAATTCTTTCACAAGTGTGTATATGTGTGACCATTGTATTTAGTGAAAAAACTATACCACAGTCAAACATTTGTATTTTACTTTTGCACGTATGAATCTAACGACGAATAATATATGAATCCGTTAAATCCGATGACAAAAAGGAATCAAATCAAATAAGATTAGTCCGGTTGAAGCTAGAGAGAGAGAGAGAGAGAGAGAGAGAGAGAGCAAAGAACACTCTCTCTCTCTCTATCTCTCTCTCTCACACACTCTCTCTATCACTCTCTCTATCTCTCTCTCTATCTCTCTCTCTATCTCTCTCTCTAACTCTCTCTCTCTCACACTCTCTCTCTATCTCTCTATCTCTCCCCCTATCTCTCTATATCTCTCTATCTCTCTCCTTCTCTCTCTATCTCTCTCCCTCTCTCTCTATCTCTCTCCCTCTCTCTCTATCTCTCTCTCCCTCTCTCTCTATCTCTCTCCCTCTCTTTCTATCTCTTCCTCTCTCTCTCCCTCTATCTCTCTATCCCTCTCCCTCTCTCCCTCCCTCTCTCTATCTCTGCCTCTCTCTCTCTCTCCCTATATCTCTTCCTCTCTCTCTCCCTCTATCTTTCCCTCTCTCTCTTGGCACTTTTTTAAAAAATATGCAAAAAATTTAAATCATTTTCTTTTCATCAAACCAACAAATTAGCATTGTGCTTCTCGAAACAGCCTTTCGATTTGCGGTTCGATTATTGTTTATTGCATCATTCAACATTCATTCCTTCATTAGATTTTTCATTTCTTCCAGATATTGTGGCACACCTGCACACACCAATTTAAACATATGTACGTAAAATATTCTAATACCTAAAAGTTGTAGCTTCCAAATGATGCACATCCCATCGATATGAGATGATTTTTCGCGAAGTTACAGCATGTCAAAAATCACCTAAAATTTCCGACTTCTCACTCTGTTCCTCTATTTTTTTGTCGAGTGTATTTATGACCACGCAGTCAAATTTCATGAGCATGTTATACGGATTTTGTGCTGGTGTAATCCATTCCAGCGTGACGTGACAATGAAATAGGTTTTTTCCCGTTGTCATGTATAAATTACACGATTTCCAAATCGTAAACGACATTGAAGTAAAATAGAGAAAATTTCTCTCAAGAATCTTCAGTTGGAGAATATTTTACAGATCAATTCGCTTATTGCCAGCCCAATACTTTTGTGACGTGACAACACCTGTCTTTTTGCGGTTTCCGACTTTTGAACATCAATGTAGTATTTTCAGTTCCGTTTCAAAACATACAAATAAAATTTGTTCTGTGATTTGTCAACAAAAGATGAACGTGGATTCTTGTATATTCAGTTTTTCACAATACTCGCAAGAACATTGCAAAAATCGGCATTCATTTTATGATGTGACAACGCGCTCTGTGCGAAAAAACAGTCTCCACGAAGCGTTGTCACGTTACACAATCAATAAGTTGTATCCAATAAGAATTTCACAGTATTGCAGCAAGCTATACACTATTTTTTATGTTTTTTATTATATATATTTTTACACTTTCCTCTGAGATCTCCCCTTCCCCTTCTAATGGTCCATCCTATACGGGAATGTGGTCCTAATGCGACCGGTGATCCTGAACCTACGCTACTTCATATCTCAGGTACGGTACTTCCTACCGAATTTTCAGTAGTGTCAAATGAAAGGTGTCATAATGCTGACAATTTGATAACATGGTGACTTTTTTCTGGCTCTCTTCATTCTAGCATTTTAGCGCCATGTTGCGTTTTCATTGCTTCAAAAACAGAGAAGAAATAGTTTTGACATGTATGCAAAATGAGTTCAATGTTCTTTTAAATTGTGAAACATTGCGGCAATTATAATTGGTTATGGTATGTTAATCAAAATAAACTATATAAAATGAATCTTCCTGTTATCTGTAATACACGGTATGCCGTTGTTTGGGAAAAAATGGGGTGGTCCTAAACCGACCTCCAATTTTTACATGGTGATTGTTTAACACGTTCACTCTGGCCCTTGCCATCAATGGCTGGCACAATCCTGATTCATTGAGTGGCGCTCACTACATGGGGAACGCATTTGATTTTTCTATCAGAAATTTTTGATAAACACTTTATATGTATCTGTCTGCATGAGCGCGTACCTGCGAAAGGACGTTTATGTTTGCGTGCTAAAGTTGACTTTCACTTTGACTTGGACGTTGACTTTGATCGTTAACCGTTGACGTTTGCGTGTGCATTTGGATGTGTACTTTCATTGTCTAACTCCACACGCGTCGCTCTAAGGCTAAGTTCTTACCACTTAAATATTATCGCCCTCTCGCTTGAATCCTATCTGCTCACTATCAAACTTCATTCTCTTTTTTCATTCTTCTTCGTGTACCCATGGATATATGCCAACGCTACCATTCACGATCGTATTGTGGAATTTCATGTCATTTTCGGTTTTTTAGATCCGTTTTCAACGAACCGAAAGTGACCAACCTCTATTTTGAAATGACATCGGAATACGATATTCTACTTCCGCAACGATATTCTAAGACACCCGCAACGAAATACCCAAATCGTATGGGGTTTCCATATTTTTTGTCACTCAATACTATTATCAGCAAACCGAAAGTCAAAACAAGAATCAATTCTATATTGTGGAATCTACGTTCATCTATTGTTGACAAAAAATAGAAGAAAGTTCATTTGTATGTTTTGAAACGGAACTGAAACCGTTTCAAAACATTAACGTTCATCAGTCCGAAACAGAGTCAGGTGTTGCTTCATCACAAAAGTATTTGACAGACAACAAGCCAATCTATCTATGAAATATTCTCCAACTGATGATTCTTGTAGTAAATTTTCTCAATTACACTAAAACACCGTTCAATTTTGTTTGTTTCATACATAAAAATGCCAAAAAAAATGTTTGTATTGAGTCAAAATATTTCCAAAATATATATTTTTATAAAGGCTCATATGGGGGTCTTCGTAGCCACTTGGTTACGCGTTCGCTTAACAAGCGATCGATCGTGAGTTCAAACTCAGGGCCCTCAATTGACCATCTTTGTGTTGTTATAGAATAACTACGTCCACGCAACCATCATCAGCGATGGAAATTGATCCACGGTGGAACAAAAATCGATTCATCCATACAACTGCTCTGCTCTGCAAGAAACATCGGGCTGCTGTTCTATAAATAGCCCAACAATGATCAATATCAACTGTCTCCGCTGTCCGGTCTGCTGAACAATGGATGAACAGAAAGAATACCATTACGCCTAAATGGCTACTACAGTGTAATTTACCATAATGTAATGGAACAGTAAACTTAACGCCTAAATGGTTACTACTAACTACTGTGTAATTCACAATTTATAGAAACATAAAACATATGTACATGTACACGATTAAACCCGGCTCTGTTACAGCTAAAATGCTAATGAGCCTAATAAATAAATAAATGGGATAAAAAAAGGCCCATATGGCGTTAGCCTGACGGGGCCGGGAGTTCAATACTTTGACAATTTTTCTTATTATCTATGTTAGTAATATGTAACCGATTACTCGCGGTTGGCTCGAGGTTAGTATTACAAGTGTTTTCGTAATTGGGATGTTGTTGTCTCCAATGCTCTGTACGTGTGCCCGACACGGGATACTTCCTATTGGGATGCAGCTGACCATTAATCAGCAACGCCCCCTAGTCTGTACCTCATATCTAGCGTGGTGCGTCTTTCTTGACTCGAGGAATCCAGGATAGAATGGTCACTAGCCGGCGCAATCATCAGTTCGTGTAGAGTTGTCATGAGCGGTACAACCTTTGGCTCTTGTTGAATAATCAGTGGACTGCACAACCTTCGGCCCGTGCATCTGTAAAGAGTGTGTGTATGTATTGCCGCGACTAAGTAAAAGTTTATCGATCGGATAGGAGGGATATGAAACGGGGACACAACGAAGGAAACATCATTAAACGTTGACATCGGCGTTTCTGAGGAACAGGTATAGATGAAGCAGAAGATCAGGATCACGGCTACCTAAGCTATCCCGGACGGGGATCTCCGATTGTCTGCCTTGTGCTCTCAGTGCTCTAGAGAGCTGAGAGCGAGCAGCATGGAACCGAATACACGACCAGACAACATGCTCGATGTCGTGGTAGTCATCGCCACAAGCACAAAGATTGTTTGCTGCGAGCCCAATGCGATAGAGATGCGCGTTTAGGTTGTAGTGATTGGACATAAGCCGAGATATCACGCGAATGAAATCACGACCTACATTCAATCCCTTGAACCATGCCCTCGTCGAGACCTTAGGGATAATCGTGTGTAACCAACGACCGAACTCATCTCCACTCCACATGCGATGCCAACTTACGAGCGTGTACTGACGAGGAATGTGGAAAAATTCATTATAAGCAATTTGCCTTTCAAAAAGAGTGCCTTCTAAAGCGCCCACCTTAGCTAGCGAGTCCGGTTTCTCATTCCCCGGAATCGAGCAATGAGAGGGAACCCATGCTAAGGTAATCTTGAATAATTTTTCGACCAAAATACTCAATAGTTGTCTTATTCTTGTTAGGAAATAAGATGAGCGTTTATCAACCTTCATTGAGCGGATTGCCTCTAATGAGCTGAGACTGTCTGAAAAAATAAAATAGTGGTCGATGGGCAATGTTTCAATGATCCCCAGTGCGTAGTATATCGCACCCAGTTCAGCAACATACACGGAACAAGGATCTTTGAGTTTGAAAGAGGCACTGGAATTTTAATGGAAGATGCCAAAGCCAGTGGACCCGTTTATGAATGAACCGTCAGTAAAGAACATTTTATCAGATCCAACTTTCCCATATTCTGCCGAAAATATTTGCGGAATAGAATCGGAGCGTAGGAGATCTGGGATTCCATGGATTTTTGGTCGCCTGGACAGATAAAAAATGACAGAGGAATTGCAGAAGTAAGGGAAGCAAACTTGGTTGGAGATGCCTGGTGAAGGGTGCACGTCGTGGGTAAGGTACTCATGGTATAAAGACATAAAACTTGACTGAGGAGTCAGTTGGAGTAGATTTTCGAAGTTATCAATCACCAATGGATTCATGATCTTGCAACGGATGAGAAATCTGTAGGATAATTCTGTGAACCGAAGAGTAATCGGGGGTACTCCTGCCAAAACTTCGAGACTCATCGTATGTGTCGAATGCAAACACCCCATGGCTATACGCAGGCAACGATATTGTATTCTCTCCAGCTTGAGAATATGAATCCTGGCAGCTGATCGGAAGCAAAAACTGCAATATTCTAACACTGACAATATCGTTGTTTTGTACAACTGAATGAGGTCTCCTGGATGGGCACCCCACCATGTTCCGGTTATCGTTTGGAGAAAATTGATTCTTTGCTGGCATTTCTGTTTCAAATACGCAATGTGTATTCCCCAGGTATATTTAGAGTCAAAATATAATCCAAGGTATTTGAAAAACATCGAGTGCTTGATCGTTTTGCCGGATAGGTGAAGCTGGAATTGGGCGGGTTCGTGCTTCCTAGAAAAAACGACCATTTCGGTTTTCTCCGTAGAGAATTCGATACCCAGCTTGAGAGCCCACGTGAACAGATTGTTCAGGGTATCTTGCAAGGATTTTTGCAGAACGGCGGGATTAGTACCCGTGATGGAAATAACTCCATCGTCTGCAAGTTGTCTCAGCGTGCAGTCTCTAGTTAGACAATCATCTATACCATTGACGTAAAAACTGTACAAGAGGGGGCTTAGGCAGGAGCCTTGTGGTAGGCCCATAAAACTGTATCGAGAAGATTTCAAGCTGCCATGATTGAAAAACATGTGCTTTTCTGACAGTAAATTGTACAGGAAATTATTCAGAATTGGTGAAAGTCCACGATTGTGAAGTTTCTCTGAGAGAATTTCCATGGAAACTGAATCAAATGCCCCTTTGATATCGAGAAAAACGGAAGCCATTTGTTCTTTGCGAGCAAATGCGATTTGGATTTCAGAAGATAGCAGCGCGAGACAATCATTTGTCCCTTTACCTCGGCGGAAGCCAAACTGCGTATTTGACAGCAAATTGTTCGCTTCAACCCACTTGTCCATCCACCTTACTAACCATAGTGTTAGGAAAATTATTTATGTATAGTTTTAAAACATATATTTAAGAATTCGGCTCCTTTAAACTAATGTAACTGAGCCTGTAAAAATAAACGATTTATATAAAAAAAACCCACTTGTCCTAACGAAGTAGAATCATTTTCTCTAACAATTTACGAATACAGGATAACATTGCAATCGGCCTATACGAGTTGTGATCGCAAGCCGGCTTGTTTGTTTTTCCGTATGGCTATCACTCTCACTTGTCTCCAGTCATGCGGGACAATATTCAGCTCCAGAAACTTGTTGAACAAGTTCAGCAAACGCAGTTTTGCCATGTCGGGAAGATTCTTCAACAAGTTGAATTTAATCTTGTCCGACCCCGGAGCTGAATTGTGAATTGTGAACATGAGAGGAGGGCAATTGAGAATTCCACCATCGAAAAATTCTCATAGTCGCATTGGAGCGGAATGTCGCGTACGACGCTTTGTGCAGGAACGGAATCGGGAATATATTACCACGTCACACTGGAATGGATCGTATACTTTGCGTGACGTGACAACAACTTCTGGAGACAGTTGATACTCCTCTATTTGTGGACCGATCTTAACCAAATTTTGTGGGTTGTTGACTCTCATTGTTGTTCAGAGACCCAAGTATAAAAAGGTTTGAACTTAGATTCAGCTGATAAATTAAAAAATGCTCTATTTTTATGACGTGACAACGCTTCAAAATACCTGTTTTTCAAATGCTTGTTTCTCACAAATTACAAAATGAAATCTAGATCTACCCACGGCTCTTCGAACAAGTATTTAATTATCCATTCAATGGTATATATACATTGAATTTTGGTTAAGCAAGTACAGAGATATTTTAAGAAACATAAAAAAACCTAAAATATTTAAGATATAATTATGTAGTTTTTTAAACTCGCCTCTCTCAAAGGTTGGCACATAAAAATTCATTTCATGTTCTCATTTTTTCTCTAAAACTAAATTTGAAATTTGGTTCATTGGTGCATAACCTCATGGAATAGGTCATGTGTTTACACTGGTTTCATACTTATCATTCTAGTTTGGAAAATTACCACCTTGAAAACTTCTAACCTATTGATTTCTTCGCTATTTTAGACATAAGCCGATGACATAATAACATTTTTGACGATTGAAGATTTTTAATTTTTATTTATTTTTTAAAAATTTTGAACGAACTTGAAAACACTAATTTGTTATTAACTCAATAAATTTGTACGTAGTAATGAATCGTTCATCTTTATTTTTATACTAGTTGAAAAATTCATTGATTGATCTTGTAACAGGCTTTTTCAAGGTCAGACTCTGTAATAGAAAAAATAAATCATCGTGCTTGAAAATTGGAAATTAAATTGTAAGGCAAAGAGTTAACTAATAATTCACCATGATCTTTGTCACTTTGATCTCGAATACTCACAGCGGGAAAAAATAATTACTAACAATCAGAATGTGTTAAAGGAAAAAAAAATCAGAATGTGATACAATATGCCAGATCAACTACTTTCGCAACTCAATATTGTGGAGAACGTGCAAAATGTCATGTAGGTATGCACAAACAGGAGCGACAGTAAATGGAGGAGACAACTATGTAATTGCTGTAATTGGATAATTTACAACTCGTGGGAGTCGCGGTGATAAATATGTAGTGACAGAGACTCCTAAGGTGGGCAATGTTCTTTCGCCATTCTCAACGACACAAACGACAAATTTAATAAAGCATCTTTTTTATGTGCACATAAACAAACACTATATAGATCACAATTAGACACGCGAGTGCGAGGCATTCCCAAACCCTCCGCATCCAGCCGCCCGGGCTAGACGCTTGCGGGAAACATTTCGTCCAGCGTCGCCGTCTTCAGCAAGTTGTTGATGATTTCGGTGAAAATTCGACTCAGATTTTTCTCCAACCCAGGGATAATCTCATCGATAAACAAGCCCGAATTTTCGTTGATTACCTGATTGCCAATCTGACCCAGCACGGGATCACCGTTGAAGAGGTTGTCCAGCTGGAACGACCCGTTTTCGATCTTCATCCGGAGGCCCAACCGGTGGAAGCGAACGTAGTCCTTTCCGTCGACGCTCTCCGTGTAGCCCCGGACGCGTATCGCCCCCCGGGTGTTTGCTGGAATGAAAAATTACAAGGGGAAGTATGCTTTAATCGAACCGAATCGATTTGTCAATGGTGGCAGCTGGAATACTGGATTTAACTGATTTAACCAGTTTAAAAACTAAATCATTTGCTGATCATTAATTACTGTTAGAAGTGTTACGGAAAGCTTAGCTGGTGCTTCCCACCGTTCACGTGCCAATAAGCCGAGCCGCGTAGGGTAAGTTCTGTAACAAATAGCACCCACGTGCCACAACTTCATCATTAAATCGGGGCTCTACAGAACACTAATGGGATTTTTTCCGAACAAATCCGCGCACAATCTCTGCAGTGTTTTCGAATAATTAATAAACAATTCGATATAGTCTCACAAACGACACATATTTTCTACAATTTAATATTTATTCGCAGTTTAAAAAAAAAATTACAGAAAATATTTTTCTCGTTAAGCAAAGGTTTGTATAAGCCGTTGAATTGGAAGCATCAAGTAAAATGAAGAGCCTGACGTTATGCAAGTTGCATAACACGAGCATTTATTTGCTGCTATCAATAATTGCATCTTCTGAATGTCGCAACTGGAGATGTCTATTTTTTCATTCAATCGATTATGGATCAATCGTTGGTACATTGGTGCAATAATCGATTCATTCGAAAAAAATGTATTTCAGTATTCGATTAACCGGGCGATCAATAATTTTAAAAAAAATAGATTATTATGTAATAATTTTGATAGGCCAATTAAATATAATTCTGCAAATCGAAGTGCAGAATAATAATATTTGAATGAAATCGTATTTTAGCATGTTGATATATTCAACAATTTATGATTTTTGAGGATCATTGAGAAATGAGCACATTATGAAACTAACATAGTGAAACTGACATAATTTTAAATTAAAAAGAACATGAATATTTCAAAGTTTAGGTGAAAGTGATTTGGTTTTGTACAGTGGAATAAAAATCGTGATTTAAAATAAAATGTTAAAAATGTTAAAACAAATGTGTTAAAAATGATATATAGCAGCGGAATTAAAAAAAAGATAGGAGTTAATTAGAGCCAGTTGAAGGTAAGCAGGTAAGCAGTCCGAAACAAGAAAAGTTCAATCAGTCTGCCATTGTTGAAATTCGACGTAGGAGTTCTTTTTTATTCAAAAATTCTGATTCGCAGAAGTATTAAATACAGTAATATGAGTAAGTTTTTAATTAATTTAGGTAACATTTCTTATTGTTAAAGTCACTAATATGTCGATGTCGGTACATGATTTCATGCCAAACATATTTCTTCAATTGAAAAACCAGATCGATTCTTTCATAAATGTGTATTCTGAGAATATCGTACATGAACTGAGAGCGAATAATTCACTTTTATTTGTTTCAGAGTCATTGATGAAAATGAAAGATGAAGAAGTAACCAAAGTAAAAATTACTTCGCTTCTTTTTTTTTAGAATTCCCAAGTTTTGCGAAAATAAAGCACGAACGAATTTTTTTTTCATGGATGCACCGTATCTCTGGATAAGTGTCCAAAGTAACGAAGACAATCTTCATGGAAATGTAACATTTTCTGGAATACACTTCTATTGGGTCGTTAGTTTGTGCCACCAATGATGATAATTTAAATCGAGACGCAGATCCAGTTAAGTCAGACCAGACAATGTGACATTTTTATGATTTCGAGAAAAACGATCTTGATGTTTAGTGCTCTCGATATCCGTTTTTTTTGGTTCAATATTGATCCCAGAAATGTTAGCTACTCTCTGGCAATACTTTAATGTATTATAATTGTAAAAAAAAACTTCAAGTATCATGCCAAAATGGCCAGTATCATGATTGGCCAGGGATATCGATAATCGGTCATATTCGCCGATCGACCAGGGACAAGAACTCAATGTGTAAATGTGTTAAAATTCTCGTGATGTAAAAGTTTTGAATTGTTTATCCGTATCTGTATGTAAAATCAGTTAATGTTAGTAATAAGTTAATTGTAAACACTCATCGCTTATTAGGTCATTTTCACTGGGATGAACCAGGAGTCTCAGAAGTCTCAGAACTATAGAACCACTCATTTTTTCTGAGTTTCCAGAGATATGTAAGAAGTCGGTTGAATTGAAGTGTATAGTGTAGGACATAATAACTATCTTCTTTTATAAGACTGGCCATTTGAACTTTATTGTTACGTTCAGGCGCGAAACATTAAAAAAAAACTAAAATTCCAGTGTTTCATAACTAAAGAACCAGATGGAAAAACTTTCATTCCTTTACAAGTTTCTAGTTCGTAGGTCATCTTTAGTTCTCAATCAGTTCAAATAACCCGTTGGGGGTGGTTACGACCATGCTGCGCCATATTGTAGTGTGTATCTCGCAGAGGATACTGCTCGTTTAACCTCTTCAAATGACTCATACTGCTTTTAAGCTGCATCTACTATCCGTCCGATCACTCCTCATAAGTTTCTGCAGTAAATGATTCTGAAATAATTCGTTGTACTTCTGACTGTTCATTCGTGTTGATGGTAACCTATCTAAGCCAGGCCTTTTTGAGAAAATTCTCCCCAAACCATCAAACTGCCGTCTGCAATATGACGAGCTGAAAAATTAAATGACACGTTCGGTGAATCCTTCCAGTATGAAGAAATTCTATTCAAGTTGAATTTTATCAGTCAGAGAAGTTCTCCTGAAATAGTGAAACACATGGGATAAGGTTCCACATTAATTTGTGGACTCGTAGCTTTGAAAATGGGATTTTTATGGTTTTGGGGAGAATTTTCTCTAAAAGGCCTGATTTAGACAGCTTACCATCAATACGAATGAACAGTCAGAAGTGCAAAAAAGTACTTCAGAATCATTTACTGCTGTTTTTTGCATCAAAAACAATATGATAATTGGGTAATTTGGCATCAATTCATAAAATCCGGAAGGTTATGGCACGGTTTAATGAATAGGAGCTTCAGATTCTGGACTGGTCAGCTTGTTAACCAAATTTAAACCCTGTCATGAACTTATGAGGAGTGATTGGACGAATAGTAGATGTAGCATACACGCAGTACGGGTCATTTGAAGAGCTTAAAAGAGCAGAATCCTTTGCGTAGAACGGGATACACATAACAATATGGCGCAGCATGGTCGTAACCACCCCCAATGGGTTATTTGAACTGAGAACTAAAGATGACCTACGAATTAGAAACTTGTAAAGGAGTGAAAGTTTTTCCATCTGGTTCTATAGTTATGAAACACTGGAATTTTAGTTTTTTTTTAATGTTTCGCGCCTGAAGGTAACAATAAAGTTCAAATGGCCAGTCTTATAAAAGAAGATAGTTATTATGTCCTACACTATACACTTCAATTCAACCGACTTCTTACATATCTCTGGAAACTCAGGGAAAATGAGTGGTTCTATAGCTGTGAAACGCAGTGTATAATCGAAATTGTGTTGTGTAAAAAAAATTATTTTAGAGGGTATCAAACTTAGACAATGGGGCAATTGCCTCGATTGATAAAACAGTGAACCATTGTTTTATCAATCGAGGCAATTGCCCCCCCATTATTCAATGTATTCGTATTTTGATCATGTATTCTTCGATACAAAATTACTCGATTATAATTGCCGATATTCGATTATCAGAATCAATCGAACCTCTAGTCGTAACCGTTAGTCATACCCATGAAACGTACATAATTCATGGAAAAAGAGTTATTTTGGATGTAACGTGTATAAAATATTATAGTAAGTTCAAAACATCTTAATACTACCCGCTCTAACGAGCGGGTAGTATTAGCGGTTATCCGATGTCAACCGAGCACCATAAAGTGCTACAAAAGTGCCGGAATCTAACCCCACTCTGTCCCTCGCAAGCAGCACTGCCTACAGCTTCAGTTATAAATATTCGCGATAACGTGTACTGAGCGAGCGAAACGGCATCACTGCAAAATTTGCCTTCTCTCTTTCTCTCTGAGCTGTCATTGGAAAAACAACAGAGAATGTATCGAGAATCAAATTGTGTATGTATGGAAAGCTTTTATTTACATTTTTGCAATATAAATATTATATAATTTCAGAAACAGATTTAGCATACAGACAAACTAGCCGCCGCTGGTATCATATTCCTAAAACTCGTTGAAACAACATACAGCATGAATGTTCCAATGATGTGGACGATGGAGGAAATGGTTATATGTTGATTTATGTGAAAAATGCGACAAACGCCGAACACCTAGAGGACATATTCAAGCGGAAACATCTGCGATTGCAAAAATATGGAAATCATTCCGAAAGAGTGTCGAGTTTTCGTAGGCCTATGATGTATTGAATGAATGACACCACCGGTGGAGATGATGGATGACCCGGCATATCAGTGATGTGCAACCAAACGTCGTGATTATAAACATGAACCGACTGGT
Organism: Toxorhynchites rutilus septentrionalis; assembly: GCF_029784135.1. NCBI lineage: Eukaryota > Metazoa > Arthropoda > Insecta > Diptera > Culicidae > Toxorhynchites > Toxorhynchites rutilus. The sequence goes on from NC_073746.1 coordinate 39,587,237, forward strand.
GGAATCATTGAACTGTAGCGCACCCGATAACCCAACAACAACTTTATCAAGAACATTGAAGCTCAAGACTCGTAATTGCGGATGGGTATAATTTATTTCCATGTTATTCACCCCTATTCTGTATTTCGTTCGATTCGAAATATTTCGAACGACTTGATAAAATTTGATCGCCCTGTTTCAACGTTCGAAACAGGGGATGCGAAATTATAACTCGAACGAAATAACGATTTCGAACGAAATGGAAATCCGTCGGAATACAGAATAGGGCTGATTAATTTTGTTAAATTATTCTAGAAACAAACTCTACCGTCTCAACTGTTAATGTTGTCTAGACCAGGTATTGCAGAATGCGATAACGATAGTTGAGCTGATTGCAACCAAATATCCAATGATGAAATTTACATCTCCTGAGATGTACCTGATGCCGATAGAAATCACCCGATAGCTTTGGAAACGATCGTGCTGGGTCCTACGGCGAGGTTATGAGGAAATATTGCGAAAATTCAAAGCTGAAATAATTATTGATAATCGAAAATGTTTAGCTTTAGATAGTTTAGCATTAATGTTAGTCAACCCGTTTAAAGAATTTATAATGTAGTGCCGGGGGGTAAACATAATATAACTGTATATATGTATAAAAATAATAAATATCAGTCAACAACATAAGTTTTATTTTTTGTTTCATTTTTCTCAAATGAAAATAGAGTCATAATAAGGGTCGAGCAGTTTTTCAATCGGTCGACGCGGTGCCTGATTGGCAAAGGCCTGGCTCGTAATTGGTTGTCAAATACGAAAGCTCGGTCGACAAAATCATTGCAAAATGGCACTATATCGGCACCGTTGTCGACACCATTTGTTGGGACCGATTTGGCACAACAATGTAGAGTGGGTAGAGACGAATGAACTGAAAAGTTTAAAACCTTCATAATTTATCACTTTCGTACAGCATCTTAACTTGAAGAATCACTCTTCAACCAATATTGAACATGAACTATTATGCTGAAATCTGCCCTCTCGCTCACAACATTCAAATATAAGGAGGTAGAATGAACCCATTCACGACCAAGCCGTAAAAATATTTTTCGATTAAGCCATTGGTGTAATTTTTATTGTTGGCGTTACAGAAACCCCAATGTTCAAAATTTTCTTTCAAGCATCCATTTTCCAGGAAATGACGAAAAATCTAATAGTCGAACAGTGGCCATAATCTGTTTTTTTTTTGTAGGAGGTTCAATCGATTTTTTTCCCGTATCACAATGTATGCTATTTTATCGAATTAATACTGTAGGAATGCTTACATATTTCTGTATGTGATGAGGTGTTTATATACTTACTCAGAACTCCCTTGATGTCTCCCTTGCCTTGCAGACTCAATAGAAGTAGCTTCATTTTGAGAGAATATTTTCCCGTGAAGTTCAACTTTGGTAGAGTCACAACGATATCGAACGATATATTCGATGGATCAGCCCTGCGATAAAATCAAAGATTAATCTTACTTTAAAGAAAACCCATTCTCATTCTCATTGAAACGTCAATGTAAAATCATCGTAACAAAACGAAGACGACAGGCAAAATTTTGAGAAATAACCTCGGCATTAAATATTATTTGCGATAAATATCACATAACGTCGAGGTTCGTGGTTACTATCCCTCTGTATTATCACTGTATATACTATGTATAAACTATGTTTCATAACTATAGACCCTTTTTTTTAAGTTTCGAACGATACAAATAAATTAATCTTTGGTTATGAGACTAGGTTCAAAAACTTTATTGTTTTATTCAACTGTGAAAAAGTAAGATAGTTATTGACATCATCATATCGACCGACATTTCGATCGATCTCTTTTGCATGTCTGGAAACACACAAAAACAATCGAGATGTTCTATAGTTATGGAACACAATTGTGTATGTAAATAGCAGTTGGCCCTCGGTTAAATGAGAATGGGCATCAAATCCAACTAATTCAAATTACTTACTTAAATCGTTCGATCTTGAACTTACTGGTCCCGTGAACGTCAACATTGGTAAACATAGCTTGCAAGTCTTGACCGCGCTGTATTTTTATTTGTTCAATATAGAGGGGTTCCAGCTTGGGCACTTCGAAGTCTGGTCCGAAGTCTCCATTTGCAAGATTCGGCCGGATATAGTTCACCGCATCAATCATGCACTTCTCCAGCTCGGGATCGTTTCTTGAGCATAACTTCAGAATACTGGCTGTAGAAAAAACGACATGCTTATACAGTTTATTTAAGAAATGCAATAAAATCACAACACTAAATGAGAATGGAATGACAACTACAAATTATTTAGGAAAGTGCATTTTATTGAGGGGAGTTCCTAGGGGACCTAGATATGGTCAATAAAAGTCAACAAAATATTCTATCAAAACAGATTACCGCTTAGTAACGCGTAACGCGCGAATTCATGATTTACGTCAAGATAACACTATGATTCATGATATTTGGTTGAGGAAAAAGAAATCTATTATTTTTAATATCGATAAAGTCACAGAAATAATCGAGGTCGATGTTGAGGTTGGTAGTCGTTGCATCGCCCAGAAGCTAAAGATTGACCATAAAACAGTTTTAGTCCAATTGTGCAAAGCTTGATTCACATTGTAGCTAGATGTTTGGGTGCCACACCAATTAACACAAAAAAATAATGGATCGAATTTCCAGCAATGGGATACTTTTGCTGGTGTCCTGGTGGAAAGGCTCCCGGTGATAACCAAGACATTAACTCCACTTGAAGCCAACTTTAAGGTAAGTGGGATCCAATTGAATGAATTTATATTATTCATTCATTTTTATATGAACGCAGGCAATGAAGTTCGAAAACGGTTTCAAAGGAAATAATGAAATTCGTGAGGAAACGGAAAAATGGCAGGTAAAACCACTGAAAGCCGGAAATCCTCAATTTCTGTAGAGTTGCTGAACACAAACTCAGCTCAGCCAAACCAAGATGTTTTACCATTAGCATTAAGGACCTTTCAGAACAAAAATGCGTGAATGGTGTGCACGTTGTTTGAAGAATGGATTTTAAAACTCGATGAAAAAATGGTGACGGAAGAAGACGTATCATTTTGTTTATTGATGAATGTCCTAGCCATCCAAATATCCAACAAAAAAATTGAGAAGTTGTAGACTGCAATATTTTTCTCCAAACATGATCTCTGCGCTCCAACTACTCGGAATAATTAAAGCACTGAAAGTGCACTACCACAACAAATTAATATAGGACCAACTGAGTGCGATAGAACAAGATGAATCGTTGAATGTCAACCGTCTACAGTTCATTTGTATGCTAGCTGATGCGTGGCAAAATCTTATCAAACAATCCACTATTGTTAAATGCTTCGTCGAAGCTTGCCTTGTGAAATCAGACGATTTGATTTGCGTCAATGAAGAAAAGCATTAAAAATTACCCATCAGAGAAAAATGTATTCCGATCAAATCTTGAAACGCTCGCTGAACAAGGTTTTGATTCTTTTGAAGGTTTGGTTATAAATGGTTAATATTTTCAAATATCATATAGGGTATAGTCGAAATTTATAGATAACATTGATAGTGAAACTCAGTCAGTGCCTGAAAAAGTAGTTGACAATGGAACTATAAGCCCTCTCAAAACCAGCTAGAGAATGCTTTCCAAACCATTTGTGATGGATCATTAACTAAAACAATTTTTTCAAAGGACAACTTTTCAAAAAAAAATACTTAAAGAAAAATGTGTTAGGGGACAAATGAGCAGAATTTTGTATCTATTGATCAATGTTTTGTTGTTTTTGTTTCAAGATCATTTAATTTAACCCTTTGCGGTCGTTTGTCTGTTCTCAGCTATCATAGCAAGGAATCATACTAAAAGCTTTATTCAACGATGAAATAATTTTTTTTTGACGTAGGACTACGTCTTTCATTTCTATACCGGGGTGTAAAATCAAAGTTTCGAAAACGAAAGCGTTACGCCGGAGACCGAGATTTTGAGCGTTAATAGCTCCTAAACAACTGAACGAAATGGTATGATAAACACTTCATTCGATAGATAAAATGTCTACGCGTTCTATACTTGTTACTTTCTGATCCAAAAACTTGTTTCAATAGTCTTAAAATTGCTTTCAATACAGGCTATTGAAATCACCAATCGGTATATAAGCGAGCGCCGCTCGGAAATCCACTCAGTTCTAATTGAACAGCGATTGGAGCATGTTGTCGCTGTTGTGGTGAAGCTCTTCGTTTATCATGAAAGCGCGAATGAACGGTGTCACCAAGAGCCTGTTTGTGCACCTTAGGCCAGAAGGGAATCCATCAGGAGGAGAGTGATGCCACAAACTCTTCCCCGGGAAGATCTCGAAGCAGCCGCTACACACACACACACACACACACACACACACACACATACACGCGCGGAATTCTTTCCGTTTGGATGCCATTCAGCATCGAGAAAGATCCGGAAAATAATTTGCCAGTTCCTCTGGGAATTTTCAAAATATAATCATGTGAAAGAGTTTAATTGAATGTTTTCTATCCATGTTACACTGTGACCAAATATGTTTCAATCAAGTGCTATTAACAGGTGGTTATCGAGTTGGCATTAACCACTGGTGGGCTTCCAGTATCGAGGAAAATGTGGAAATATCTAATCGTTACTGAAAATAATCTGCCAGTTCCTTTGGGAATTTTCAAAATATATTCATGTGAAAGAGTTTAATTGAATGTTTTCTATCCATGTTACACTGTGACCAAATATGTTTCAATCAAGTGCTATTAACAGGTGGTTATCGAGTTGGCATTAACCACTGGTGGGCTTCCAGTATCCAGGAAAATGTGGAAATATCTAATCGTTGCTGGAAAATAATTTGCCAGTTCCCCTTGGAATTGAAAATTACATTCAAGCGAAAGAATTTATTTTAATGTTTTCTATCCACAAAATATCCATATAATACATTTGGGTTTGTGATTTGTCAATCAAGTACAGTTAGCAGGTTAGCTTCTGAAGATTATTCTTCAGAACAAGGTTTTTCGTATCCTATATTGGATGCATAAAACCTTGTGCCTCCAACGTAACGCTCTCGTTTTCGAAGTCTCCCAAATATTCATTTATTCATTCATTCAGAATGGATTTAGATTCAACTTCAAACAAATGATCTCTAAATCAACGATAGTGCTACGTCACCCTTGCGGTTATACCATAGATATAACCCACTTCCTGTTTTTCTAAACGAATTTCAATGTCTAGTGAACTTTTTCACGAATGTACACGAAATTTCTATACGTAATAGGTAACGGTACTCGGGATAAATAAAATACTATTAGTGTGTAAATATAAGAGGATCTCATTCAATGGAGATTATTTCCGGCCACAAAGGGTTAATAGTTTCGTGAGAACTTGAACGTTTCTCTTCATCGAATTTTAACGTAGGACCACGTCTTTCAGCGAGGGTGCCAAATCAGAAAACAGAGCTCAATTTTATGAAATAAAGTTAACGTTAATACTGGTCGGGCTCAATTATATACAGACTCGATTATATATGATTCGATTATAAACAATTTTATACTCGATTATATACAGTTGAAAAAATATTGTTTTTTATTTCAAATACATATTCAAGAGACCATCGAGTTAGGGAGGAATCGAGTTATAGAGAGAAGAATACTTGTAAAATCTATCAAACGTGTCATGAAATCCATCAAGTTAGGGAAAGCATCGAGATACAGAACATCGAGTGAGAGAGAGTTGGCTGTATGACTTATTTAAAGAAAAAATCAAATATTTCAACGTTAAAGTTGAGACGCCTCCACATTACGCCAATCGGTCTTAGCCGCCCGCAGGGTATCGACTCAAAACCCGAAAAAAAAATCCCTGATTTTCCCTGATTTTCCAGTGATTTTTGAGAAAATTTCCAGATCAGTAAAATTTTCTACTAATTCTGTAGCTTTAGTTCTAAAACATTTGATTAGCTAAAACAATGGAATTTATGAACTTAGATTTACTAACACAGTTTAAAGTTAACTTGAAGGATCCCTAAACACTAATACAAAACGAGTCATTTTCATTTTGATTCGGATCAATTTCCCGGAACTTTTATAATTTTAACGAAACGATTTTTCCTTGCAATCTTTCGGCTTCCTTCTTTGTGTTTTCCAATTTTTTTCTCGTTTAGCCTGGGGAGATTTCGCTTTTTCTCGTAGCCGCTTCTTTATTCGGACTTTCATTGTCTTTTATATAAAAAGAATTAAAATTTCAAACTCGTTCAACTAACTAGCTTGACATTTTTATTGACAACCTTATCGCATAGTACAACCCTTTTCATCACGCATGTTTCCATAAAAACATTTGATGTTAATGGGAAAGCCCTCTCATCGTTGGGGTTCCCACACGAGAGCCTGGGACCATTTTTACTATGGTAAAAAGTTCCGTGAACATATTGGGCAATTCCAAATGAAATCGAACTAAAAATGCAGATTTTAAAAACTTGTATTTTTAATTCGAACGAAAGTTTGTTTTCCGTTTGGGTTGGAGAAATTATGAGTTTTCCACAGTATTTGGGAATTTTTTGACTCAAGTGTAACTTTTGAAAAGATCGATTAATTTATTTATTTATTTATTTTTTCATATAAAATATAAGTCATGAAAATTTAAAAATAATTCTTTCCGGACACCACAGAATCTCTGTATCTCCACAAGAACTTTGATAACATGGTTTTGAAGCATGAATTTATCGATAGTTTTCGAAGGGAAAAAGGGAATTTGTTGAAGTTGAACTGCAGGCACTAATTGCATAAGTAAGTGAGAGTCAAACTAGTCAAATACAGTTGTTTTGGTACCATCAACTGTTTAATTACTGAAATAATTCTAATCTGCGGAATTGCATTTTTTCCAGGTTGTTGGCGAAATTCCCTGATATTCCGTGATTTTCCCTGATACTTTTTAAATTCCACTGATATTCCCTGATTTTCAAGGTTTTTCAAGGTAGTCGACACCTTGCGTCCGGTAAAGCCGAACCACCGTTTTGGTGGTCCACACTTATTCGTTTTGGATTTTTGACGTAGGATTACGTCTTTCGGGAACATATTGGGGTACTAATTGAAAATTGCAAATCGAGCACATCGTGAAAATTGTCCAATTTTAAACGCTTATTGCTCAGTCATTTAATGATGGATTGATGAAATTTTTGCGTCGATCGATTTCGGTACCCCATCAAAAAAATTATATTGAAGAAAATAATATATGTCATGATACTAACTAACGAACAATTGAAAAATCTCAACCCCTATCCTAATGGAAATACCCACCTTTGATTGGTCGAAATTGACGACACATGCGGCGGGTCCCTAACAGAGACATCTAAACCAACTGCCTGACAGAATCTACATTGCAAATACATGAAAGTAGGGGGGAACTTTTGTTCCTACCGAAATGTATTCCCTAACAGAACATCAAAACCAAGCTGCCTGGGGGAAATCGGCATTGCAAATACATGAAAGTAGGGGGAACTTTTGTTCCTACCGAAATGTGTTCCCTAATAGAGACATTAAAGCCAAATCATTATCGAAGAGTTTAACGATGTAATTCTTCAAACATATAAAATCAACAGATAGCCTAACGGAATCCTACGTCAACTATGCGGTCGTGTCTCGGACACAACCCTCCTGTGACTTTTTCCGCAGTTTTTTTTTTGCTTTTTGTGTGTGGAATTGTTTTGGTGGCAATAAGAGCATTGAAAAGTTGAAAGGTAAGTCTCTTACGATTAAAGCTAGGTTAGTAATATACTCTATCTTATTTTATGTTTCAGCTCAAGAGAACAAATCGACTCTCGGTGTCGGTTGGTTATGGAAATATTTTTCCTGCGTTTTGCAGTTAAATCCCTCTCCACAGTCCTCTGTATATTTATACCGTTTCCCCTCGTGCCCTTATTGACGACACGGTCACACCTTTAGTATATATATATACACCTTGGTGTGGACGTACCATCCGGGCTTGCCGACGTTCCGAAAAGCGATTCGAATCATGCCGAACGCAACTCAAAACAAGTCGGTCCGGATCAAACAAAGTCAAACCAAAACAAAACGAAATAAATTCGGGTTGACGGCATTGTGCTTCGTGTGTTCGTGCACCCGATGGGGCGTCCACATTACATAACGAACCGAATATGCCACCTGGTACAGACCGATCGGCATCATTCGGCATAATGTGGACGCGCCTTCAAAGAAAATCGGCCATTTTGAGTGGTGTAAAAATCGTTATTTTTGGTAGATTTTATATTCTAGATTCTAGATTGATATTGCAGCGAAATTATAAAAGAAAGGTGTTGGAGTTGGTCCTCAATTTGATTAATAGAAACATTCATGCTTATTTCGTATTTATTGAAGAAAATTAAGAACCTTAGCAACCACTAATTTGAAAGTTTTACAGCTGTATCTTGTATTGAATTTTCTCTTCTTTCAAATGGAAACAACAGAATTGTCCTACAGAGCGTAATTTTTTAATAAGATCCTGTTGAAAAAACAAACAGCGCCCGAAACAAAGAAAAAGGTCAATAACTTTGCCATTGTTGAAATTCGAACATATGCGCAAAAGGATTTATTTCATCAAATATGGTCGTCTATCATCTTCTGAAAAAAAAAATGGATTTTTTATGTATGAATGTTATGTTTATTTCTTTAATGGGATGAATCAAAAATTAAATTTTTCTTTTACAATAATAAAAAAACAAATAAAAACTATATTTTTTTGACTCGATTATGTACAGGATTTTATAATCGAGTCCCCTTCAACAACTTTCACCACGAATGAAATTGGATGATTTGCACACTGCGAATCAAATGCGACGCTCGTTCTACGGGGACGATGTGGAAACAGGAAACATTGTAATGTAATGCGACTGCAAATCAATGTTTGTATCCTGCTAGCGAACAGACATCATTCTTTCCTGATGCTGAGAGATTTTATAGAGGTTTCGCATGATACACACGATGAATGGAAGAATGGAAAAAAAGCAATCAGCAGTGCAATTTTGTTCGATGGGAGCATCGATTTCCATAACGTCTGGTGAGAGTGCTTCTGTATTTTTGCATGGCACGCACACATTAATGTTTTTAAGGTGTCACCAAAGGAAGATTAAAGCAGTTACGAAATATTGAATAATGGTGCTGATGGAAAGAATATATAATCGTCTACGATCGAATGTGCCTCCTGCGAAAAACACTGCGGCGGTACCGTTCGCTATTAAAATTGCATTGGTGCATTATTGTAAAACAATTGATCGACCCTTTTCAGGGTTACCAAAACATTCTTCAGAAGAGTTGTTCGAAAAGTTTAGATGCATTCTAAAGTGATATTCAAATAATAAGAGGGCGAACCTTTTTGCAAGAAAAGAGCTTGTGTGAATTTAGAAGCGTGTTCGGGTTTAGATTTTCTGTAACCGTTCTGCGTAGAATGCTGCATAGTAGAATTTATGAATTATTTCATTCAGTAATGATGTTTTTGGAAACGTGTATTTGTAATTTGGCTAAACGGTGCTGAAAAACTACTTAAATATTCAATATGTTTAACGTTTCAGTTTCACTCTAGCGAACTTGCTCGCTTACTCGACTGTCCCAGTACATGTTAATGGTGAGAATTAATTTGTGATTTTTTTCTTCGCAAATTGGCTTTTTATTGCTTGTGAATCATTCACGTCCTTCATTTTAAATATTGAAATTTCTATAACCTGATAGAAAAAAACTACCCTTGCGACCGGTGTCTTTTATATCATCTGTGCCGTAAACTTCACAAAAAAATCTGCTAGTTTCTGCGGTGCATTTATTTTTAAATCAATACAACTTTTAACACGAATGGTGAATTATCAAACTTATTTTCCAAAGAATGAGGCTCTAAGTGTCATCTTTCTGCTGCACGATACATTCCGATACAACTGAAACTTTTAAAACCAGCCCTTTTCTTCGCAAAAGAATGCGAAACTTCCGCCAGCTTCGTTGCGTCTCTCGATATCAAGTTCCGGTTCCATTATGAGATATCGAAGGCGTTCCCACAAAAAACGTATCTAATGCGTTCAGATTTTTAAAGATGAATGGAATTACGAGCGGAAAGTTACGTTACAAACAAAACACTCGTCGTACAATCGAAGATGTACCAACGGGAAACATTCTAGCGAACAGGAACTGAATTCAACCAATTGTACTCAATTCAATAGAGATCTTTTGAGCAATTATCTAACGGTAGCTGAAGGTACACGAAGAATGAAGAGAAAGCCGATGAAATCAAATGACCACTCAGATTGACATTGAAATAAGTTTTCGATATTTCTCCCAGAAAATGTAATGAAGAACATTCATTTGACCATGGAATGTTTGTTCCTTGCTTCAGTTGTTTGACACTTGACATTGAAAATCTTCTTGCATTAAACATGTAGAACTAAAAAAAGTGGGGAATATTTGATAACTGCTTTCTGTGATTTTTTCCATCAAAGATGTTGTATGCTGTCGATAATGAAGATAACACTAAATGCAAATCATATCCTATCAGACCCAATCGAAACACATAATCCAAGCAGTTTATATTATGTTATTCATTCTTATTTTTTTTCTTAAGATTCAAATGTTCATCACTTACGCAAAGCACCATTTGTTACTTCGGCTAAGACTACCAATATTATCACAGAAGTAATTAACTTAATGGATGACTGGAACTGACTCATTTTTATCGATTGTATTCTCACAACTTTCACTCCACAATATGAGGAATCTAATAGTTAAACCGATTGTGTCCTTCCGCTCGGACTTTCACTTTCACTTTCACTGTGTGTGTGTGTCACTACTTCAGTGAATCCAAACACGCGTCACGTGCTGCGATCCAAAGATATTCAGTGTATCCGGAAGGGTTGCTGCTCCCCGATAAGGTCTCGAAATCCTCACCTTTCTGTTTTTTCGACTTATGCCTACTGAACTATTTCCCGCCCTGGACCGAACTATTTATAGCGAATATATATTCGTTGTTTTGACAGACTTATTGGAAGTAAGAGAGTAAGGAGGGTAGTTGGGAACATCAGCACTAGCTGTGACCGTGGCGGGGTTAAGATTCCCTCCCCAGGGTCTTCCACAGCATGCTTTACGTTTTGTGCTCATTGAAATGCTGACTGCGATCGGTTTAAGAACACGCGCCTAGTTGTTCTCGAAGGGGGAGAATAGGTTGCAGCGCTCCGATCGATCTCTTACAATCAGCGCTGGTTTTAAACAAAAATAGATTACACCCCATGCTCCCCCTTCCGAAAGGCACGTTGAACCGATAAAAGTTTCGCTGACAAAAAGAACGACAAAACCGAAAACCGGCACGCAAACTCTCACCTGTCGAACAGTATCGACAGGAAATAGGCCTACAATCTCGGAACCATTTCTTACCAGCACGTATCGGCAGAAGGGGCGGCTACCGGTATGCTACAAAACAGGTACGAGATAAATGTCAATGGTTTCCATCCACAACAATCGTATGTGCATTCTCGGAAGCGTTTAGCGTGTCTACCCTTTCCGCATATACGATGCACATAATCAATCAGCATCCAGGGAAATAATGAGCGGACAGGTCAACGTTCAAACAATATGATGCCTTTCAATGTTGACGACAGAGGTTAACATTGGTGTTATGGGAAATCTCCACCGGTATCCAATAAATGCACTTTCAAAACAATACATCATGATTGTTATTCCTTCAAATAACTGTTAACAATAATTACTACTCAAACATCCCTGAAATGAAAGCAATAGCTTTCCGCCACCCAGCAGCAACTGTTGTGCGGCCATTCTAATTTGCATGCATCGGGGATGGATAGGTTTCTCTGTTTTGATTTTATTATCATAATCGAATTAATTGAACGCTTTGTTTGTGGTGCAAACTGACCGTTTGCTATCTGATGTGCGAGAGTGCGTACGATGAAACTCAGAGTAAATGATAGATTCAGATTCCTCATTATTTTTTGCATTGACATTCATTGTACGCAACAGCTTCTTTGGTCGACAAAGAGTATTCTCAAGGTTAAGAATATTGTTTTTCTTTGTTAAATACGGAACAAACCATCTTCAAGAAGATACTTTCAGCTGAAAGCTTTAGAGACAAGCGATACATTTTAATGCTTCTCTACTATCGGCGTAAATCATCGGACGCGTGCTGTTCGCGCATGCATGATTGCACTGAGGGGTAAACGACTCCAATTATTCCCCAGTGCGCGATGAGAATGTTTGTCGAGCAAATTAGTTTAGAATATTTGAATAATTCATGTCTGGAAGTGGCTAGACATGTGAGTGCCCATTCATACCCAACGTAGTGTCAACAGACCGGCACACATGGTGAGGCAAGCAAAATAAACTCGAGCAAATATCGATAAGAATAGGTATTTGACACACACGAAGCCAATAATTTCTACCGGTTTTACTTTTTATGCTATTTGAATCCAAACAACCACTATTCGATAAGTATTAAAAGTAGAAAATATCGCAACACTAATTAGATTAGTCATTCGTTAAAGGCAGATGGTGTCGTAATAAATTTGTTTTCGACAACAACGTAGACGTTACTTTGCCATCACGTTTCCTTTACGTTCCCAACAATGAGATCGGATCTTCCATACAAAAAACAAATACAAATTTCTGCATAACTCGAGAAATAATAGAACAAATGGAACCAAAATTGAAATGTGAGGATTCCAGTACATTAAATGTTCATATGGTGATATTTTTTTTTATCCAAAATATATATTTTTATTAAGGCTCATATGGCGTCAGCCTAACGGGGCCGGGAGTTCAATATTTCGACAATGTTTGCTTACAATATGTAACCGATTACTCGCAGTTGGCTCGAGGTTAGTATTACAAGTGTTCTCATAATTGGTATGTTGCAGTCTTCGATGCTCTGTACGTGTGCCCGACACGGGATACTTCCTATTGGGATGCAGCTGACCATTAATCAGCAACGCCCCCCTAGTCTGTACCCCATATCTAGCGTGGTGCGTCTTTCTCGGCTCGAGGAATCCAGGATAGAATGGTCACTAGCCGGCGCAATCATCAGCTCGTGTAGAGTTGTCATGAGCGGTACAACCTTTGGCTCTTGTTGAATGATCAGTGGACTGCACAACCTTCGGCCCGTGCATCTGTAAAGAGTGTGTGTATGTATTGCCGCGACTAAGTAAAAGTTTATCGATCGGATAGGAGGGATATGAAACGGGGACACAACGAAGGAAACATCATTAAACGTTGACATCGGCGTTTCTGAAGAACAGGTATAGATGAAGCAGAAGATCAGGATCCCGGCTACCTAAGATATCCCGGACGGGGATATCCGATTGTCTGCCTTGTGCTCTCAGTGCTCTAGAGAGCTGAGAGCGAGCAGCATGGAACCGAATACACGACCAGACAACATGCTCGATGTCGTGGTAGCCATCGCCACAATCACAAAGATTGTTTACTGCGAGCCCAATGCGATAGAGATGCGCGTTTTGGTTTTAGTGATTGCACATAAGCCGAGATATCACGCGAATGAAATCACGACCTACATTCAATCCCTTGAACCATGCACTCGTCGAGACCTTAGGGATAATCGTGTGTAACCAACGACCGAACTCATCACCACTCCACATGCGCTGCCAACTTACGAGCGTATACTGACGAGGAATGTGGAAAAATTCATTATAAGCAATTTGCCTTTCAAAAAGTGTGCCTTCTAAAGCGCCCACCTTAGCTAGCGAGTTCGCTTTCTCATTCCCCGGAATCGAGCAATGAGAGGGAACCCATGCTAAGGTAATCTGGAATAATTTTTCGACCAAAACACTCAATAGTTGTCTTATTCTTGTTAGGAAATAAGATGAGCGTTTATCAACTTTCATTGAGCGGATTGCCTCTATTGAGCTGAGACTGTCTGAAAAAATAAAATAGTGGTCGATGGGCAATGTTTCAATGATCCCTAATGCGTAATATATCGCACCCAGTTCAGCGACATACACGGAACAAGGATCTTTGAGTTTGAAAGAGGTACTGGAATTTTCATTGAAGATGCCGAAGGCAGTGGACCCGTTTATGAATGAACCGTCAGTAAAGAACATTTTATCAGATCCAACTTTCCCATATTCTGCCGAAAATATCGGCGGAATAGAATCGGAGCGTAGGAGATCTGGGATTCCATGGATTTTTTGTCGCATGGACAGATAAAAAATGACAGAGGAATTGCAGAAGTAAGGGAAGCAAACTTGGTTGGAGATGCCTGGTGAAGGGTGCACGTCGTGGGTAAGGTACTCATGGTATAAAGACATAAAACTTGACTGAGGAGTCAGTTGGAGTATATTTTCGAAGTTATCAATCACCAATGGATTCATGATCTTGCAACGGATGAGAAATCTGTAGGATAATTCTGTGAACCGAAGAGTAAGCGGGGGTACTCCTGCCAAAACTTCGAGACTCATCGTATGTGTCGAATGCAAACACCCCATGGCTATACGCAAGCAACGATATTGTATTCTCTCCAGCTTGAGAATATGAATCCTGGCAGCTGATCGGAAGCAAAAACTGCAATATTCTAACACTGATAATATCGTTGTTTTGTACAACTGAATGAGGTCTCCTGGATGGGCACCCCACCATGTTCCAGTAATTGTTTGGAGAAAATTGATTCTTTGCTGGCATTTCTGTTTCAAATACGCAATGTGTCACCCCAGGTACACTTAGAATCAAAATATACACCCAGGTATTTGAAAAACATAGAGTGTTGGATCGTTTTGCCGGATAGGTGAAGCTGGAATTGGGCGGGTTCGTGCTTCCTAGAAAAAACGACCATTTCAGTTTTCTCCGTAGAGAATTCAATACCCAGCTTGAGGGCCCACGTAAACAGATTGTTCAGGGTATCTTGCAACGACTTTTGCAGAACGACGGGATTAGTACCAGTGATGGAAATAACTCCATCGTCTGCAAGTTGTCTCAGCGTGCAGTCTCTAGTTAGACAATCATCTATATCATTGACGTAAAAACTGTACAAGAGGGGGCTTAGGCAGGAGCCTTCTGGTAGGCCCATAAAACTGTAACGAGAAGATTTCGAGCTGCCATGAGAGAAAATCATGTGCTTTTCTGACAGTGGACGAATAGTGGTGATATGACATCTCGTAAAAATATCACACACATTTCAACCAACCATACTCGAACCAAAAATGACAATTGAAAATTTTCGGAAAAACACTGAAGAAAGTGGTAAAATTTGGAAAATTTAATTCCCATGTGTTCATCCCGCTCAGAATAAAAAGCATAAACAAAATATTAAGAGTCTTATTCTGCGCGTTATAAATTCTCTTTTGACGTGGGACTACGTCTATCCGGCATATATGGGCCATCAAAAAAAAATCATATAGCAAAGAGAGAGGGGTGCAACTAGACACCTCCGCCCCGGGAGCAAAAACTCCACTCGACGCCACTGCATCCAAAACTGATTTTGGGGGGATTTAAGTGTTTTTTTTTTAATTAATTACCTACTTACGAGGGCGGTCCGATAAGTACTTAGCCTCATCGTCCGGCGGTGTCAGTATCGCAAGAGAGATCACTTATCGTGTAGTACACGGCTACCGTCAAAATTTCAGCCGAATCGGACCCGTAGTTTCGTTTTGACCGTGTGTGGAATTTTGAAAAATGGGAAAAGAGCAATATCGGTCGGTGATTCTATTCTTGTTTTTGGAATCACGCAGCGAAATTGAAGACGCTTAGATGCTGTATACGGTGACTCTTCTCCTTCGATGGCGACCATCAAAAATTAGTTTAACGAGTTTCAACGTGGTCGCACGTCGGTTTTTGAAGAGCCACACCCAGGTGCCCCGAAAACGGTCACCACGGAGGATAACGTGACAAAAATTCACGATCTCGTATTGGCAGACCGCCGATTGAAGGTGCTCGAGATAGCTGAAACCGGGAGCATCTCAATCTCTCCGCGTGTATCATATCCTGCATGAAATTTTGGGCATGAGAAAACTGTCGGCACTCACTCCTGACAACAAGCGCAACCGTGAGACAACTTCAGGGCAGTATTTCACGCTGTTTAAGCGCAATCCGAAGGAGTTTCTGCGTCGGTTCGTGACCGTCGACGAAACATGGATCCACTGGTTCACACCAGAGACCAAGGAACAGTCGTAACAGTGGACTTCACCCAGCGAACGTGCTCCGAAGACTGTTATATCGGCCGGAAAGATGATGGCCATCGTTTTCTGGGATTCACAAGGTGTGATCTACAGGGCTCTACTATGTCGAATTATTGGGCCGATTCGACGCCGAACTGCCGAAAAAACGGCCCCATTTGGCGAAGAAAAAAGTGCTCTTCCACCATGACAACGCACCGGCTCACACCTCCGCCGTCGCCAGGGCCAAATTGTTCGAATTGTACTGCGAATTGCTGCCCCATCCACCGTATTCTCCAGATTTGGCCCCGTGCGACTTGTTTTTGTTTCTAAACTTGAAAAAGTCACTGGCCGGGCAGAAATTAGAATCGAATGAGGTCATCGCCGCACAGCGGTCGCTGAGAAAATTTAGACGGCCAAAACTAAATAAAATGAAGTTGCATAAAAACAAAAAAAAACCTACAGTCCCTTATTCTAGGATATTCAAGGCATCTAAGATCACGTGTTTCACCCCATTCCGCGCGCGCGTCATTACTCTGGCAACGCGATAAGATATCAGTTTCGCATGCTCGCCGGTGCCACTATTTCGCGTGTGTTTTTCTAACATGTGTTTTGGTGAAGTTTTTGATCGAATTTTTTGGCTCATTATGTTTCTTGAAGCATTTTTAACAGAGAATTTGCATTTGTTGTCAGTTTCAAAATTCGGTTGGTTGTAATATGTGTTAACTCCACACAAAGTAAGTACTATTTTGGAAGTTTAATTTTGCTTCGAATGGACTTTTAAAACTCGCATTTCCCCGCAAAACTTTTTTAATTAAAGTGTTCCTCAAAGTGTCCTTAATCACTCAGCACTTGAGATTTTCACCCGGAATCACCCCTTTTGGATTTTTTCTCAATATTAACCCGAAATCAGCCATTTCATGTCAAACCGATATAGTGGTTCTCAGATTTTCGTGAGGAGTGATAGTTTTGTTCTTTATCGCAAAACATTAGACCCGTATTTTTTTATTTTTTCAGTAGGGTGACCATTTCCATTTTAGGGTTGCCCGAAAAATCAACTTTGTCCTCGTTTTTTATTGTTTTCATAGTTTCGGGACCAAGGGCGCTATATTTTTTCATATTATTTTCTGAAAAGCTGAGGATTTTTCACATAATATATGTCGAAACCAGAGAGGCGTTTTTTTTCGTTTTTGAGTTATGATTTTTCAAAGTTAACCGATGGTTCGAAAATTCTTTTTTTTTCTTTTTTTTTTGTTTTCTGGTGAAACCGAGTAGAAAAATGAACTCTGCGTATCCATAAACATACGAGCCATAAACAAAATTTCGAGCTTTGCCTTTTTGTATCAAAAATCAATCATTACACTTGATATTTACTGAATTTTATTTCTATCTATTTTGTTGAATATTGATGAGGAAATGATGTCAGTTTTAGCCACTTAACCAATCGCAAAGTTTTCAAACTGGTAAGAATATAGATGGGTGCTCCCGTGGGCGAGTGGTTAGCGTCATACCTAACATGACCGGGGTTCGGGTTCGATTCCCGTTCTGGTCGGGGAAATTTTTCGTTAAAGAAATTTCCTCCGACTTGCACTGTGGTCACGAGTATTCTTCCTTTCTATTTCCTTCCTTCCTATTAGTTCCTCTAGGAACGTTGGTGCCAGTAAAGATATATATATATATATATATATATATATATATATATATATATATATATATATATATATGGTATATATATATGGTTAAGAAAAAAACTAGAGATAGAATTCATAAATTAATTTGGCTATAGGAGTCTGAGGTGTCACATCATTTTGGAAAAGGTATCGCTTTCCCAAAATAGTTTGAGAATCCCTGATCTAAATATTGCTTCTTTGTAAAGAACAAAGCAGCTCCATCTGAGAATGCTTCATTGTTTGATTTTATTAACTCAATAAAATTTTCCGAAAAATATTAGAATATATTTTTTTTGCACGAGTGTCCAGTTTTTATTTCTTAACTATTTGGAAATTCATTTGATGGTACCACGAGCAATTGCCGAGAGACAGGAAGGAAATTCCTTATATGCGTGTAGTGACTTCGGAAGAACTTTCGACAAGTTCAACGGAAAATTAATGCTCACATCTGTTGGGATACTCTATCGATGGAACAAGCAATACTTGGGATTTCAGATCAGCTTCGACCAACTTTCATTTTCCGTTCTTTTAACCGAAAGTACCAAAAAGTCAATTGCATGAAAAGATACTTCACTGATGGGTCTCGCCTCAATGGATCCACTGGCTTCGGTGTTTTTAATGAAAACTCGAGCGCCTTCCGTAAACTGCAGGAACCTTGTTCCGTTTATGTTGCTGAACTGGCAGCAATCGACTTCGCATTGGGGATGATCCGAGAACCATTACTTCATTTTCTCGGATAGTCTCAGTTCGCTTGAGGCTCTCCAGTCGATGAAAACTCGTAGGCACCCATCTTATTTCCTCACAAAAGTGAGGTAACAGATGAGTGCTCTGATCGAAAGATCTTATAAGATAACCTTTGTATGGGTCCCCTCTCATTGCTCAATTCCTGGCAATGAGAAGGCGGACACTCTCGCAAAGATGAGTGCCCAGGAAGGCGAACTGTTTGATAGACAGATTTCATACGATGAATTTTTCCAATTACTGCGTCAGAGTTCCCTCTTGGGTTGGCAAACCGATTGGGACACTGAAAGTCTTGGGCGGTGGTTATATTCAATTATTCCAAATGTTTCTTCGAGAGTGTGGTTCAAAGGTTTGGACGTAAGTCGTGACTTCATTCGTGTAATGAGTAGACTGATGTCCAACCACTACTCGCTAGATGTGCATCTCCACAGAATAAATCCTGTTCAAAGCAATGTCTGTCGGTGTGGAAACGGTTACGATGACATTGATCACACAGTTTGGCAATGTACTGATAATTACGCAGCAAGAGAGTACCTTTTGAATGCCTTTGAGGCCCAAGGAAGACAACCCTATGTTCCTGTTAGAGACGTGTTGGGAACTCGCGACGTGTGCTATATGCAGTTGATCTATATGTTTCTGAAACGGTCTAGTATAAGAATTTAATGCCTTTGTGTTTTTTTTTCTTTTTCGTTATTAGTTTGTTTGTCTTGTCCCCCCATCTCACCGTCGCCCACCCTCCACAGATAGTCGAACACCAGATGCTATCCATGGTCATTATGCACAATGCTACAGTGCGTGCGGCAACTCTCGGTTGAGACAACGATACCTCATATCCATATCCTTAACCTGACCCGTCCCACAAAAATTGTTGCCCCTTTAACCTCGAGTAAACCGCGAGTAATCGATCAAAACCTACTAAACACAGATTTAAGTTGAAATTTTGTATATACAAATCTTGAATTAGCGGCTTCTCAAAGCTTATGCGATTGAGCCTTACAAATAAATGAATTGGAAAAAAACCGTTGGGATTGATGCTTTCAAACCATCTGGTATTGCAGCAGCTCCTGTCGCTACATTTCACTACTTGCACAAGGTCATGGGATATCCATACGTGACGAGTAAACCACTCGGCTTAATATCGTACTAATTTCACTTCATCGATTTGAGAGTTTTTGCGGTCTCAATATATTCTGCTCTGAGGGGATTTCCATCGATCGCTAGGTTATTTCACACATCAGCTAACGATTTCTCTGCATACATACTTCGAATGTTTCGTTGCCAGTTCCGGGTCATTTTTCTTGTTTTGAATTTTTCATCCAAGTTTCATCTCGTGATCGTGAGAGAGTATTGAATCCGCTATCTCCCGGGAAAGAGGAGCCATCCCACTTCCCACTCGATTGAAAGCATTGCGTCCTGGAACAGTGGTAGTAACGAACATTGCATCAAGATTGAATGGAGGGTTCTCGTCTGGCCCCCCTTACTGGCTTGATTATTTCTTGATACCCAATAATCTCGTATTCAGGCAGCTCGCCCACCCTTTTAAAATCGAACCGATGAGAAAATGCGTTCAAATAACGGTGCCTTCCTGAACGAACTGCAACGTACATTGAATCACTGTATTGAGCTGATTGCGTCCTGCTATAACAGACAGAATAAGCTCATGTTTAGCAGCCATGACAAAATCATGATCTGGAAGATTAACGCTATATTCGGCCTGATTCTACGCGGCGTGTGAGGTGAGATGACAATTGTCACATCACCATCACGCAACTCTCCTCACTCTATTCCTACAGTCGTTTCGGATGCCGTGAGAGGTTCATTTGATGTATGTGAGAGGATGAACAGCAAGTGACAAGGCGTTCATTCTGCTGGTTGCCAAATCTGATCAGAGATGCCACATTCGCACATGTGTTCACGAATTTGCAGACATTTAACTTTTATCACAACCTTTTATTCCTGCTGCAGGCTATTTAAAATAGTGACAAAACATTATTGATTCCATATGATAAACGAAGCTGGTCAGTATGTCAGACATTAGCACATATTTACAAATATTTCAGATTTTTATCGCATATATTTGAGAAAAAAACATCTGGCATCCCAGAATTTTATTTGTTTCGCTCAGAGAGGTCAGATATTTGTTTTGCTGCAGTCAGTACCGTATCTATAGATCTGATTTAACCTGGCCTGTTGTTAGTGTATCAGGACATTCTGCCGAATTTGCAGGTATTTGATTTAGATTTGGTGAAACAGTTGATTGCATCCTGTAAAGTTCAGCATTTTTGTTTGTTTTGGTCGTAGTTGCTGCTGCTCTCTGCACTCTCAGTGTTAAATTGTTGCTCTGGCTCCGGCTCGGGCATATACCACGGCTTCTGAAATGGATATGCAGTTCGGTGACGATGACTCGCGGATAGATAGATGAAACACAAGACCCATATGATAGATATATTTTAGAGAAAATAAATAGATTTCATGAAATGAAAATAATTTCGGTGTGCTTATTCGTCCAATTGAGGAATAACAGACTCACTACCGCTTTCACAAAAAAAAAACAAACTACTTGCAATTTGTCTTTCGTACTGTGAAAATTGAAGATAAATTGAATTTATTGATACATATAATACCATTACTATCGATTCTATACGACCCAAAAAAACACTTATTATTCCTCTTCCTTTTTTCATTTGTTTTCATGCACTGTCGACACCTCAAGACATGTCGACGATTGTCACCTAGAAATCCCAGTTCATGTGACAATCGTCACGTATATTTGAGAGCGGGAATAAAGTGAGAGTTCATTCAAGTGAGATTTCTCACGGCATACGCCTGGTGGAATCGCGTGACATAAGTGACAATTGTCATCTCACCTCACACGCCACGCAGAATAAGGCCGATTGACCCATTCCAGCGTGACGTGACAACGATTTGACTCACTAAAAACAGGTTTTCACTCGTTTTCATGTATAAATCACACGTTTTCCAAATGGTAAACGATTTTAGAGTGAAATTGAGAAAATTCCCTACAAGAATCTTCAGTTCGAGAATATTTTGCACTTGAATTCGGTTGTTGCCAGCCCAATACTTTTGTGACGTGACAACACCTGTCGTTTTGCGGGTTCCGACTTTTGAACATTAATATTGTATTTTCAGTTCCGTTTCAAAACATACAAATACACTTTGTTCTATGATTTGTCTATGAAAGATGAACGTAGATTCCTGTATACTCAATTTTTCAAAAAACTCGCAAGAACATGCATCTTGGCGGCATGCATTTTGTGGCGTGACAACGCGCTCTGTATGAATAAACAGTCTCCACGAAGCGTTGTCACGTCACACAATCAATAAATTGTATTAAATAAGAATTTCACCGTATTGTAGCGAGCGATATACTATTTTTTATGTTCTTTATTACTCCCTATTACTCCTTACTTTTCTCTGAGATCTCCCCTTCCCCTTCCAAAAGCCCATCTTATAGGGGAAGGTGGCCCTAACGCATCCGGTGGTCCTGAACCTACCCTCCTTTGTATCTCAGGAGCGGCGCTTCCTACTGAATTTTCAATAGTGTCAAATGAAAGGTGCCATAACGCTGACAATTTGATAATATGGTGACATTTTTCTGGCTCTCTTCATTCTAGCGTTTTTATGCCATTTTTCGTTTTCATTTCTTCAAGAACAGAGAAGAAATATGTTCAACCTTTGTGCAAGATAAGTTCTATGTTCTTTTAGATTGTGAAACATTGCGAAACAAATTAATTTTAATTGTTTATGGTAAGTTCATCAACATAAGCTATATAAATTGAATCTACCTGTTATCTGTAATACACGTTATGTCGTTTTTGGGAAAAGTCGGGGTAGTCCTAAGCCGATGTCCAGTTTTTATATCGTGATTGTTTAACACTTTAGTCTGGCGCTTGCCATCAATGGCTAGCACAATCCTGGTTCACCGAATGGCGCTCACTACAGGGGGAACGCATTTGATTATGCTATCAGAAACTTTTGATAAGTTCTTTGTATGCATCCGCGCACATGCAAGGGCATTTATGTTTGCATGTTGAAGATGACTTTGACTTTAACGTTGACTTTGATCGTTGTTCGTTGATCGTTGATCGTTGATCGTTGATGTTTGCGTGTGCATTTGTATGTGCACTTTCTTTGTATAACTCCACACACGTTGCTCTAAGGCTAAGTTCTTCACAATCAAACATTATCTCCCTCTTACTTAAATACTATCTCTCACTATCAAACATATTTTTTTTTATTCCTCTTCGCGCACCCATGGATATATTCTCACATTACCATTCACGATCATATTGTGGGATTTCACGCCATTCCCGGCTTTTCGTATCCGTTTTTAACAAACCGGAAGTCAGCATCCTCGATTCCAAAATGGCATCGGAATACGATATTCGACTTCCGCTGGTAAGCCCATATCGTATGGGTTTTTTCATATTTTTTTAGCACTTTTTCAATTTTTTTTAATTTCACTACTTCTTCAGCTATAATGCTGCACAGAATGAAAACTCTTATAATATTTGCTTATACTACCATCAGCAAACCGGAAGTTGAAATAAGATTATATTTTATATTATGGAATCTACGTTCATGTATTGTTGATAAACATAGGAGAAAGATCATTTGTATGTTTTGAAACGGAACTGTAATTAATTAAATTAAATTAATCATTAGTCCGAAACAAGCTGCTGTTCTATAAATAACCCAACAAGAATCAATCAACTGTCTCCGCTGTCCGGTCCTACTGGATAATGGAAGAACAGAACGAAAACTCTTACGACTAAATGGCTACTGTGTAAATGTGTGTACCATACGCGATTGTATAGAAGGGAATACTCTAACGCCGAAAATGGCAACTGTGTAATGCGCAAATTATAGATATGATAAACATGTGACATGTACACGATTCAAATTCGGCTCTGCTACAGCTAAAATGCTAATGAGCCTAAAATAAAACAAAAAGGGATAAAAAAATAGTCCGAAACAGCAAAAAATCAGACAAATCAGACTGACAACAAGCCAATCTAACTATAAAATATTCTCCAACTGATGATACTTTTTAGCAATTTCAAATTTGGTGGGTTGATGACCTTCATTGTTTGCTCAGAGAAACCCAAATAAAAAAAATATTTGAAACTATGTTCATCTGATAAACTAAAAAAAATGCTCTATTTTTGTGACGTGACAACGCTTAAAAATACCTGTTTTTCAAATGCTTGTTTTTCATAAATTACATCATGAAACGTAGATCTACTCACGGCTCTTCAAACAAGCATTTAATCACCCATTCAATGGTATATAGACATTGAAGTTTGGTTAAATATGTGCAGAGATATTTCAAAAAACATGAAAATAGTGAAAACCTAAAGTATTTTAAATATAATTATGTAGTTTTTTAAACTCGCCTCTCTCAAAGGTTGGTGCATAAAAATTAAATTTGTTACAAAAAATGTATGATAAAACTAGTGCTTATTCAAATAACGTTTTAAATTTTCTCCTAAAACTAGATTTGAAATTTGGTTCTCTTGTGCATAACCTCATAGAATGGGTCTATTCTAGATACATTTATCGGTGCTTGCTTACTGGCTGCTGTTGGTCCCATTACAGCTCGTGCTCACAAAACACACCCTACTCGCGTTACGTAATTTGTGCACGACGCCTTACAGAGCATCATTAATGTTCGGATAAGTAGGCGACTTACCTTGTTGCAGTACATGAAGCAAAATCCCCATCTGGCTTTTGCTTCCAAACTTGATCAACTGTTGTGGTATGTTTCTTCGTATACGCCTTAAGAATCGCTCTGCTGATTCCTCTCGATGAATGTATGGTGTCATTTCTGTTGATTCATGTGATATCATCCACTGCGGCTGATTCATACGAACAAATGGCTTGCCTTCCAAAACGATTCCAAGACCTAGGATGTTCGGATCAGATGTCAACACATAAGCAATAATACTTTTACTAAAATATAAACATTTATTTCCAGTGTACTTTTACTCACCGTACGCAATTTTCTCTGTGTTAATCAGTACCTCTTCTTGTTTCTCTTGAAAATAGATCTAGCAGTATTAATAAGTGGAAGAAAATCTATAAGCACATGTACAAATTAAGGATCGGCTATCTCTTAGGGAAAAATCCATTGCGGTTTTTACTTTCAAGAAATTCATTTTGCAATTCAAAAACCTACAATTATGTTTCTCTCGCGCATCTCACTTGTAAATGGCAGTGTGTCATTTCTGAGCACGACTAATCCACGTTGGTAGATACTGATGTGTGTTGTTATACTGAATTCAATTTGTAGCATGGTAAATCATTTAGTAGCTAGGAAATATAAAAAGTATTTGCTGTATCTCTGTAGAGGAACCTGCGTTACTCTGTATGAACTTCACGTATACTATTGTTCTAAAATAGTTGTTTGCTTCTCTAAAAGTTTCATACGCTGAAGGCACATTTAGCATATTTCTGCGTTTGTTATGACAAGAATGAAAGTAATATTGACGCGCTGCTTGGTAAGTATGCTTGTTGTTGACTCATCTTAAAGTAGATTATTAAGAAGGAAACAAAAATAGTTTCGAGCGTTCAAAATTTAGATTGCCCTTGCGCATTTTAAAGATAACGGAAACGATTAAGTTATGGTACAAGTGTTTGCTGAAATATTTAACCCTATACAAGTCAAGTAGAAGTATATCCGCTCGTATTTATAAATAGCTTCCGATAAAAAAGGACTCTCCTTAATAGCTAGATAATGCACAACTCTACTATATCTCCAGGATATAAAATTATCCGTGTAAAATAAACAGAAAAAACTCATTTTCTCCTCGCTCGCGCGAGAAAAAAGCAAATAAACCTCGCGTCCGTTTGCGACACATGAATGGGGGACCTCTGCTTCAAACCGGTGGTGGTCCCTTAATGTAGCGCAACTGCGGCGTGAAGCTCATCGAGTAGGTGTTCAGGGCATCGCAGCAGTGCGGCTCGAAGAAGCATGCCGCGCACATAACCAGAACCAGCGCCAACTGGACCGGAACGGCAATCTTTGTGATTCGCCAGACCCAGCGATTCTGGGACAGTTTCAACTTGGTGGTTTGAATAATGCCCAGCTGGGCGGACTGGGCGGCGGTCTTTTTGAGCTGCTGCTCCTGCTGATGCTGCTGCTGATGATGGTTTCGATCGTGCGTGTGTGATTCGTCAGTTTGCACTTCCTGGTGGTAACGGGTTTCCTCGGAATCGGTCTCGTTCAGCGATTGATTCGAACGGGACTTGGACCGGTCCGACTTGGTCGGACTTGAGTTGCGATTCTTTTTACTGGAAGGCGGAGAAAGAGGAAATATACAATTTGAACTGGGAATAGTTTTGCTTGCAAACATACCTTGCTTGCTTATTTTTATTTTTGTTTTTAACGTTCGTATCATTGTTGTTGCAGTTTTCTCCGGTGGTCATGATGATCTTCCGGCAGGTGTTCTGCAGGGAGCGCAATTCGTGCTCTGCCATTTCCAGCCGCTTTGTGATCGTCTGCATGGCCTCACTTCCCGGGGCCAGTGCCACCTCCAGTTGCTTCACCAACCGTTTCAACGCACTCAGTCGCTTCTCTCGCTCCGATAGGCTACCATCAGACATGCCACCACCGTCGGAAATGCCACTATCAGACAGAGAACCACTCGACGAGAGCTTGAGATTGACGGGAATGGGTAGATTATGTTCCTCCTGTTGGTCAGAATAAGTAATGACGATGTTGGATCGGAGAATGATTCGATAAACCAATTACCTGAAAAAGCGGCTCAACTTTCTCCGACAGCGCTTTAACGACTTCTTTGACATTGTTGACCATTTCATCAGCTCGTCCGCTCTGCAGAGCACCCTCTATTCCCTGCAGTTTACCACGGTCGCGATCGAGAATATCCTTCAGATCACTGAGACCATCTTCCAACTGCTTCCAGGTCATCATCGAACTGGTTAGATTCTCAATTCGGTTTCTAATTCTGTGGAGAAAAAAAATGCATTGATAAGCAAACCGAAAAGGTCGATTGTGAAATAAGATAGTACTTACCTCATTTCCGCCTCATCCCAGGTGCTGTACAGCTGACTGATGCCGTCCTTCAGCTCCTGGTTGATGGTGCAATCCTCGCGCAGTTCGTTCAGACACTCGTAACAAGCGCCACACTTCTGATTGATGCACTTGGCGAAATTCTTGTCCCGATCGAGCTGCTCCATCCGGGCGTCGATCGTCTCGTCGTCCAGCAGTAGTTCCTTGCGCTGAAGCTCCTGAGCCGAAACCCAATTGTGAACGGTCGCGTTCAGTGTGAGCATCTTCGGGCGCTGGTTTTGGAGCACCTTGCGTTCGTTCTGGAGGAAAAAAAGGTGTAAGGATTATTGAACGTTGTTTTTGTGCGAGTTGATGTACTGAAAATTATGGAAATTCAGACATTCAACTATTTTCAATATTTCATCTAATCACTTTCATCATTAGAGAATTAAATTCAATCAGGAACAATACGATTTTTCAAACGAAAGGATGGCATGGAATTTCATCATGTTCGCAGGTCAAATGTTTTTTTTCTACTGGAAGAACTAAGGGACAATCTTACGTGTTTCAGACCAGTTTTCAACGATTTTTTGTCAATTTCATCCGCAACTGCTATAAATGTCTTTTGTAGAAACGTAGAATTGGTTCATCCGGTTTCGTTAGTAATTCACGATCACATTTTTTATTACAACCTACTTCTCAACCTATAGGATTCGAGAGGGATGTTAATGGATGTAGAAGAATTTATCAACATCTCCAAAGCATACATTTGTAAACGGTTTCGGAAAAAAAATCGTATGTCTTTCCGTTTCCGAAATCTCTACAAGCATCAAGTTTGTGTAGCCGTTACACATATGCCTGCCCAAACTTTCATTTTTCCTGTAAATTTAAAGTTGACCCAATCTACCGTTCTAAAGATGAGTTTCAGAAATCTTTCACCACTACCGTTGAGTATCTTGCTTCGTCGTCGTCATACAGCTTGAAGACTCTTGAATAAAGCAGGAACTTTATCTGCCCATAACGGAAAGACTCAAGTTCTGCGAGCATCCGGACATCGTGATTACACGAAGAAGGCCAAAAAACCAACCTCTCTTCGAAGTTGAGTATGCTAGTACGAGATTGAAATTCGCCAGACAGCGGCTTGGAGTGCAGAATGGAATGAATGAGATATTTTCCGACGAGCGAAATGATCTTGATGGTCCCGACTAATGTGCTTACTATTGGAATTGTCTTGAAAAGGGTACCCAGGTGAAATTGACTAGAAACTTCGGAGAAGGCAGTCTCATGGTATGGATCAGATTTTCGCAAAGAGAAAAAACTCCAATGTTTTTCGACTCCGAAATTTCGACAAGAATGAATTCGGAAGACTCCCGCTGAACAGTGTCTTGATCCCATTTACGTTGATAAAAATTAAAGACAACACTACGTTTTCCGAGAGAAACATTAAGATTATGGAGTTGTCAGCTTTTAGTCCAGACCTGAATCCCGTTGAAATCCTTTGAGGGATCCTCGCAAAACGTGTCTACAGTGGCGCCCAGCAGTTTGGGATAGTTCATGAGCTGCAAATATGTGCGAGGAACAATCCTAGATAGCCGATTAATTCTTGGCGAGCCGCCACGTGAGCCAAAATTCTCATGAAACTTTTCATCTGTTTGATTTTTAACAGATGACAATTGTATCGTGGTTTATTTCGATTATTTATGTGGTAAAAAGGTCCATGCTTAGCTTTCGGTCGTATGTTTAGCTTTCGGAAGCAGTAACATTTTCGGTGAAATTTTGAATAATTGGCGATAATTCTCTCACATCATACGAACTGACTCTGAGAGCCTTCGAAACATCCACTTCATAACGTTTAAATAATGAAACTTCGTCTGTTTCTATCAGCGAAAGAAGAAGAGTTCAGAGAATTTCAAAAATTCGAAGTGTTCAAGAGTTCAAGCAGTGCAGAGAGTTCTGAGAATTCAGACAGCTCAAAGAGTGCAGAGAGTTCAGAATGTTCAAACAGTTCTGAGTGTTCAAAAAGTTCAAAGAGTTCAGGGAATTCAGAGAATTCAGAAAGTTCAGGGAGTTCAGAGAGTTGAGAGAGAGTTGAAAGAGTTCAGTGTAGAGATGGGCAAAACAGTTCACTTTGATGAACGGTTCAGTCACTAATTGTTCACCTAAGTGAATCAGTTCTTTTGAACCGTTCTTTCGCTCTTTCGTTCCGCGGTATTAAAAACAACATAGAATGTTAGCTGGAACTCATCATCAATAGACCGCTATTCATTGATATCGTTGGATTGGATAGGAGATTTTTTGATTCGTACAGAATTTATACTTATGAAATTTAGTGGGGAAAGATAAGGTGTTTTTCTTAAAAGTCGCAAACTGTATGTGAAAATATGTTTATCGCCCGACAATAATATATGTAACAGTTTGATACACACAAAATATGTGCAATTTTTCATATTTTCTGTTAGGATAAAACACAGGTTCCATGGAAGATCATATTTCATAATGGTTCATTCAGAGAAAAAATCCAGCAGCGATTTTTTTTTTCAATTTTTAATAACAATCAATCATACAAACAATCCCGATAATACGTACACGCAATAAGCCAAACAATGGATTGAAAGCAACGAAAAAACTTTTTTCTCAACTTTCCCTCACTAGGAGATTTTATGTTTACCTAACGCGTAAATCGCCTCAGCTTCCCCCATACTTCCTGATAATCAAAAAGTATATGAATTTTACGCGGAATTGAAAAAATACATGAAATTGAAAATATAAAGCTATATATTTTTAATTTCATGTATTTTTTTTTTTCAATTCCGCGTAAAATTAAAACTTTAGAACTACGAAAATTGAGAATACATCAACAAAATAAAGCCTGCGTTACATGCATTTTACTCGTAAATTATTTTTCTTGAAGCGTTCTCGTAATATTTATCCATTCCGTCCAGCGCAAATCAGTTCAGCTGCACTCGTTCGTTCGCAAACACTTCGTCTGCAAACACTTCGTTTTCAAATAGTTCTTTCCCATACAATTCACTCGCAAACAGTTCGTTCTGTACCAGTTCGTTCACAAACAGTTCACTCTCAATCAGTTCGCTTTCAAACAGTTCACTCGCGGAGCGTTCTTTCAGAATCAGTTCGTGGGGAGAACTACCGTTCTTTGAAAAAGAACGACCGTTCGTTCACTCTTTTTAGTGAACTAGTTCTTTCGTACCGTTCGTGAACGATTTGCTCATCTCTAGTTCAGTGAAAACAGAGAGTTCAGAGTGTTCAGAGATTTTGGAGAATTCCAAAAGTTCAGAGTGTTCAGAGTGTTCAAAAAGTTCAGAGAGTTCAGAGAGTTCAGAGAGTTCAGAGAGCTCAGATTGTTCAGAGAGTTCAGGGTGTTCACAGAATTCGGAAAGTTCAGAAGGTTCAAAAAGTTCTGAGAGTTCTGAGAGTTCAATGAGTTCTGAGAGTTCAGAATGTTCAGAAAATTCAGAGTGTTCAGAAATTTCAAAGTCTTCAGAGAGTTCAGAGAATTTGGAGTGTTCAGAAGGTTCAGAGAGCTCCGAGAATTCGGAATCAGAAGACTAAGAGAGTTCTGAGAGTTCCAAGAGTTCCGAGGGTTCAATGTGTTCATAAATTTATGAAAGTACAGAAAGTTCAGAGCTCAGAGAGTTCGAAGAGTTCAGAGAGTTCAGAGAATTCGGAATCAAAAGATTCAGAGAGTTCGGAGTGTTCAGAGAGTTCAGGGTGTTCACAAAGTTCGGAAAGTTCAGAAGACTTCGAGAGTGCTGAGAGTTCAGAATGTTCAGAAAATTCAGAATGTTCAGAAACTTCAGAGTCTTCAGAGAGTTGAGAGTGTTCAGAGAGATCTGAGAGTTTAGAAGGTTCAGAGAGCTTAGAAAATTCGGAGAGTGCAGAGTTCAGAGAGTTCAAAGAGATCAGAGAGTTTAGAATGAGAGATTCTGAGAATTCAGAAAATTCAGAGAAATCAGCGAATTCAGAGTTCAGAAATTTTAAGATAGTTTAAAGAGTTTAGAGATTTCAGAGAATTCAGAGTGTTCAGTGTGTTCAGAGCCTTCAAAAAGTTCAGAGCGTTCAGGGAGTTTAGAGATTTCAGAATGTTCAGAGGTTTCAAAAAATTTCGTGAGTACAGAATTCATAGCTGAGAGTAGTTTTGAGTTGAGAGATGAGAGTGTTCAGAGTTTAAAATTTAAAATTTAGAGTTTAGAGTTGAGAATTTAGACTTAAGATTTTTAAGTTTAAAGTTTAAGGTTTAGACTTTAGAGTGTAAAGTGACGAACTGGCCGAAAATGTTGAAAGTCACTATAATACAGAGAAAAAAAAATAGAGTTTTGAGAATTTAGAGTTCAGAGTTTAGAGTTTAGAATTTAACGTTTAGAGTTTAGAGTTTAGAGTTTAGAGTTTAGAGTTCAGAGTTTAGAGTTTAGAGTTTAGAGTTTAGAGTTTAGAGTTTAGAGTTTAGAGTTTAGAGTTTAGAGTTTAGAGTTTAGAGTTTAGAGTTCAGAGTTTAGAGTTTAGAGTTTAGAGTTTAGAGTTTAGAGTTTAGAGTTTAGAGTTTAGAGTTTAGAGTTTAGCGTTCAGAGTTTAGAGTTTAGAGTTTAGAGTTTAGAGTTTAGAGTTTAGAGTTTAGAGTTTAGAGTTTAGAGTTTAGAGTTTAGAGTTTAGAATTTAGAGTTTAGAGATTAGAGTTTAGAGTTTAGAATCTAGAGTTTAGAGATTAGAGTTGAGGATGTTGAGTTTAGAGATTAGAGTTTAGAGTATATAGTTTTTAATTTTGAGTTTTGAGTTTTGAGTTTAGAGTTTAGAGTTTAGAGTTTAGAGTTTAGAGTTTAGAGTTTAGTGTTTAGTGTTTAGTGTTTAGTGTTTAGAGTTTAGAGTTTAGAGTTTTCAGTGGAGATTTAGTTGAAATTAAAAATTTAGAGTTTAGAATTTAGACTTTAGATTTTCAAGTTTAAAGTTTAAGATTTAGTGTTTAGAGTGTAAAGTGACGAACCGGCCGAAAGTGTTGGAAGTCACTATAATACAGAGAAAAAAAATAGAGTTTAAAGTTTAGAGTTTAGAGTTTATAGTTTAGAGCTTATAGTTTAGAGTTTAGAGTTTAGAGTTTAGAGTTTAGAGTTTAGAGTTTAGAGTTTAGAGTTTAGAGAATAGAGTTTAGAGTTTAGAGTTTAGAGTTTAGGGTTTAGAGTTTAGAGTTTAGAGTTTAGAGTTTAGAGTTTAGAGTTTAGGGTTTAGAGTTTAGAGTTTAGAGTTTAGAGTTTAGATTTTAGAGTTAAGAGAAGTTTTTAGTCGAAAAAGTTTGTATATTTCTGAAATAAAATCAATGGTTTT
Organism: Toxorhynchites rutilus septentrionalis; assembly: GCF_029784135.1. Classification (NCBI taxonomy): domain Eukaryota; kingdom Metazoa; phylum Arthropoda; class Insecta; order Diptera; family Culicidae; genus Toxorhynchites; species Toxorhynchites rutilus. The sequence goes on from NC_073746.1 coordinate 39,619,148, forward strand.
GATTTAAATTTTGTCTTTGCGACAGCGAAAATGTTTTGCACAAAAAACAGTCTTCGCCGCGTATGGCAAATGTTTTTAAGGCCATCGATATACATGTAATGTTATGTCTTCACGATAAGTCAAAGGTGTCAAATAAAGGCATATTTTCAAATTTAACATCCAAGGAACCGTAGCAGCTGTAATATCAGTAATATTAGGATCCAAGCCAGCATCAGACAAAATCCATCGCGCTTTTGGAAATTCATAAAGGAACGGTAAACCTCCTCCAGCATCCTACGAAATGTTATTTTTAACGATGTCCAGGCTAACACCAATGCGGATGCCGCTAACGTGTTCGCTAGGTTCTTCAAAAGCGTGTTTAGCAGAGCATCTCCTGTACAAAAGAGTGACTGTTCTACAAATATTCCTACACACAACATCAACCTACCCGACATTCAATTTACTGTTAAGGAAGTAGAAAAAGCTCTTGATGACCTTGACTTAAAAAAAGGGATGTGGTACTGACGGCATACAACCCTTGTTGCTAAAAAGTTGCGCCAAAGAACTTGCGAATCCAATTGCTCGCATTGCTCGAAATATGCCTACGTTATCACTATTCACAAATCTGGCAATTACAGTAAGGTGACATCAACGTATTGTGCTCACATTACTTTCATCGTCCAATCTCGCATTTGCAGATGACCTGAAGATCTACAGGGCGATTTCATCCCCCATGGATTGTCTTCTTCTTCTTCTTCTTTTTGGCTTTAAGAGGGTTTAAACTTTTCAGTTCATTCGCCTCTAGATGGATTGTCTAGTTCTTCAAGAAGATATAAATACACTGCTGGAATAGTGCGGTGATAACGGAATGCGGGTCAATGAGAAATGCAAAATAATTTCCTTTGGTCGCCCCAGCCTGTTTCAATATAAAATGGAAACGGCAACGTTGGAACGTAAATCGTCCATATGTGACCTCGGAGTCATGATCGAATCGAAACTACGATTCAATGAGCACGCGGGCATTATGGCGGCTGAAGCTTTCTCTGTGCTGGGATTCATTCGCCGTCATGCACACGAGTTTACCGACGTTTACGTTTTAAAGACACTATACTGTTCATTGGTACGAAGCATTCTGGAGTACGCTACCCCTGTTTGGTCCTCCTTCCACATAGCTCGTACACTGATGATCGAACGGGTCCAGAAAAAGTGAAATAAAAATCTCCTCATATATTGGGGTAATATATTTGGACAGTCTTTATAATGTTGTGCCGTCTTCACCCGAGGGATGTATGTATGATGTAAAAAATAGAAAAATAGGAAAATTCTAAAAATAATTTTCTGAAGAGCAAACCAAACAACTCTAAAAAGTATGACAGTGGTACCGATAGTTATCACTCGGTCGATGCTATTGACTTACTCGATATCTATAATAGTAACATAGACCTCACGAGCAAAATTCTTATCGAATCGATTTCTATAATAGGATCCACCGTTCTGAAAACAGCTTGAATAATTTCTAATCGTCAATATTAATACAAAAATGTTGTTAAAAAGATTCCGTAAACAAATATCGGTTCAATGAAACAAATTTTATGTTTACGCTAATGTTGAAACATCCAAGGCTTGTGCGGCTACCTTATCAACCGCCCGCGTGTTTCCACCGAGGTAAACGACACGCATATCATCGGCGCGATGCTTTGCTCATAAACCATGAAGAGTTCACTTTCACCATAAACATGAAACGCGAGTCATTATCACCGGATTGCAGCCGTCCTAAATCAGTCTCATCTTCACTTTACCAAAAAAGGTATATGTGAGCATATTACATCATGTAGCAAAGTTAAAACACGCTCGTAAAGTCTTAATGTCGCTCGGCACGAGCGACAGAATGCGATCGAGTCATTCACTAATAGCTCAGATTTTTTTACCACTCCTCCGTAATTGTGGTTAAGTACTGTCGCAAGTACAATAATGCCGCACTAAAAATCCTATTTAAAACTTGTTCTGCTTTTTGTTGCATGTCAACAACAACGAAAAAAATCACATCAACGTCAACAACGTTGATCCCCTGACCTTGAAACCCATCAATCTCATTAATTTTCGCTCTGGTACAAAAACACAACAGGCTTATCTAGTGCAGCCGCCACCACCTACCTTCAGCTGATCGATGGCCAACTGTATATGTGCCTCCGAGCAGAAGTCGAACGCCTTACAGCCCAAATCCTCCAGCACATCCTTCAGCGATAGGATCTCCGCCTGGAACCGAGTCGTGATCTGTCGCCTCTCGCTCCAACTCAGCAGCTTCTCCCAGCAGAGGATAGTATCTAAAATAAGGGGGAGAAAAATTAGGTATCACTTCAGGGGCGCCTCGATGTTTAGGTTTCAAATTTCATTGCACAATCAGTGGCAGTTCTGTTGTCTGTTTATCGTCGTTTTCTATACCACTTAGCCTATCCGTTTGAACGCCAGCCTCACTCCACTGTACCACACGCCGTCGAATCGATTCCGGTTTTATCATTGCGATTGACCGTCGTTTTTCGGGGGGAAATTAGCGATTTGATTGCACTTCGAAATAAAACGCGCCTCTCAACCGGTCATCATAGCAAATCAATCGCGGGACGGACGATGTTGTAAACACAGGGCGCGCGCACGATCGTTGGCAATGACTGAGCGCCAAACAGACTTTGGTATACTATCGAACAAACACAGCTAACGATGCGGTTGTGTACTATCATCGACACAATGTGAATGTTTCCGTTTCATCGCGAGGGGTGGTTGTTCGCCACCGTTAAAAACAAGGGTGAGATTGGTAATTTCCTCTACTTCAATTCAGTTCCCATACTAATGGTTGTGTAGTAGATGACTTAGAACACTCGCTGCCACTAGACGCCAATGCGTACGACGCATAAACCGACGCGTAAACGCGCGTAAACACTGGGAGAGCGAGCGAGAGATCAGATTACCATAGCAACGTGACACGCCACAAACGGTGAGAGGGAACAGCATCAAATCGCAGACGCACGTGGCACGTAAATACCAGAGAGCAGCCGACGCCAGATGCGAACCTCATACAACACTAGTGGCATAAGTGTCTTATGAGTGTTTGTTTGATAAATGGAATTTTCATAATTGGTGGAAGATAACATGAGGGTTAATGAATGAAGGGAACAAGAAATTCGAGACCGGAACAAAAATAGAAAATTGAGATGCATCATTTGCTACCAGTAAATGGGTGACGGAACTGTCTCTTCCTCAAAACACACATCCTACACTGCACTTTTGATTTTCCGAAAATGAAAACAAGCCGTGCGTCTGCCGGCCATGTGTCAAGGGCATCGCGCTCTCACTCTCGATATCTGTTTTTGGCAAAATAAGAGGATCCACTTGGTACCACCGCCCGCCAACCGTCGGCGGCTCGACGGAATGAATCACGTCGAATCGAAATTAGGTAATCACTTCTTCAAATGTTAAGCATTCGAGTGATTCGAGTGCTTTTATAAATACACCACTCAAATCTGGTCAGACTCAGGTATCAATCGGAGCGCGACCGAAACAATGACATCATCATACGGTCGTCGTCGACCATAGCAAGAGGGCGGTGGCGGCGGCGATTTCCACTCCCAATCACGTTTTTTGCACAGCCGCTTTTTTCGGCAGTCGTTACACCGGACATGCGCACAATTTTCCCTCGACATTAACCCCAAGTGAAAAGCAGCTGGGTGCGGCTAGACTACGAAAAGTCCTTGACCTTACTCGACCGACCTGTGCGAGGATATGACCGGATCCGAACAAGAGCGCAGCATCACTTTGACCTACATTCGAGCTTTTTTCGGTTCGCTGGAAGGTGATTTCAGGTCGAACCAATGTCATTCTGGCGGTTGTGGTACACAATAAAACAGAGCAAGGATACTTGTTGAGATTGAATCGAGGGCAGTGTGTCAGGTTCAAGGCTCTGTTGAAGGTTGTGCTTATGGGCGAAAGGTTAGCAAACTGATGGATGACTGTATTTAGAGCATAACAAATTTGAACATTAGTGTACAGATGAAACACACATTACAAATTAGGCGTTTTCTTTTTTTTTTTGTCGCCATGACAATTACATATTTTTCATTATTATTTCATATATTATTTTCATTAAGGTGAAGGTGGAAGGAAGCCACAATTGCACTCATTTATTTCATCTCCCTCCCTCACCCCTCGCTCGAAAATCAAAAATTTTGCGTGTGTAAAGAAAATGATCGTTTTCGCACACTTCTCATCAAGTAATATCCACCAAAATCAAATCATTTACCCACAAGATATTAAATTTTCATCTACCGTCGCACTGTATAGTGAAAAACGTCGGTAAACTCGAGCTAGTGCTCTGAAAATTAAAATTTCAGTTTTCAATTTCCCGCAATGGTTTTTGTTTTGGTGAATGCATCGTTATTTTTTCGACACTGATGCCAGACAACATCATCGAAACAGCTATAAAAACCACTCAATAAAATGTTATTTCTGAGTCATAGCGTTTCATGTCATGAAAATCAATAAAATAAAATTGTGTTGATATCAATTATTATTTTTACGTTTAATGGGTCTATAATGTAAGTTTTAGCAACTTTAACATTGGTTAAGAAAATTTTATTGCAGAGCTCGGAATACTGCCACGGCTGCCTATGCTTTCAAAAACAGTAAACGGAAAAGTATTACATTCAATCAAAATGCCTCGGCCAACGAAGAGAAAGATTAAGGCTCTCCACCGTGAATATGTGAAAACAATACGATCAACGAAGGAAAATATTAAGGAATTATCAACATCGAATTACTGTGCGGAAGAACCTGTTAATATCAGAAGAGCCCAATTCGCATGTGTAATAAATTTGCTCATGCTAGCGTAAATATAATCAGAATTTTACTTCATATGCAAATACACCTTCCATCTGAGGGGCTTAGAATGCAAGGGGTGTAAGTGACTTGATCGATTTTTCTTCATCAACTTTTTCTTTAGTTAATAACTCAATTGCAAAAACGTTCCAATTTAAGTTTGCTATAGAATCTTATAGGTTAGGTTCTGACCTATCTTCCACATTGTCAAATACAGCTGGGAATGTATTTGCAGCTAAGCTATGGCCAAAAGAGAGAGTCGATGTAGAGAAATCGATCAAATCACTTACACCCCTTTCATTCTAAGCCCCTCATATCTCTTCTGTTCGTTTGTGTATGCGTCAAAAACTCGTAAAGTACGGAACCAAGCCCCGGGCAAGGGGATATGATCCGCGAGTCAAGATGTGCTACAAATTTAGCTGTCATTGCCAAACCTATCAAATTACTCGGCGAACTCAAGGCAAATCTATGGAACAAGGTGCGCCCATTCGCTAACTAAAAAAAGAATTGTTTTTTGAAAAAAAAATTCATGTGAAATGTAATGATCATGATGATCACAAGGGTCTGAATGATAATATAAAACGTAGAACCCTAGGTTGATCACTTGAAATGTAGTATTATATTATAATGTAAACCAACTTAAGAAATTGAAAGAATTTAAGTGAAATAAAAGGGTTTGAATGAATTCTGCATTATTTCAATAATTGAAATAAAATTTCAATAAGAACACAGCTATCACCGCACTAAAATACCTTCTTTACATCTGGCTTAAAACGCACGTAAACGTAAACGTCATATTTAACTCGAAACAATCGTTAAATTCGTGAAAATTTAAAGAAGGTAGTTTTGAAATTTTATAAATAGTATGTAGATTTTTAAGTTATTCGATTACTTAAAACACGTAGTCCTGACGCTTACTTAGCCATTTGGTTGTATATTTCCAAATATTTTACAACACAATAATCACAAAAACTCACCATTATAATATAAAATCAGCATCAAACACAATTTCAGTTTCATATTACTTCACAATTTTCGAGGAAACGTATTACTCTATTACATAGAATACATATTGAATACAGAAAAGTAAATTTTCATTCATTATTTTTTGTTCTAGAAGTGTGTTAATTTCGTCCTTAATTTCGTTTTCCAAATGGCGCAAATCATTATGGTGCCTTCAACGCAAAGACAATAAATGAAACGCTTGCAGCGTAAAACGTAATGAATATAATGAATATAGCAATGAGTATTTCATAAAGTATCAGTATATTCCACAAATTGTGCTCAATCGTCTTAATTTACTTTTGTGTATTTTTTAAATGGCTGCAGAAAACCACTTCACGTTTTGACCCACCTGGTAGTATGTTAAGTGCCTTGTTTTACACCAGCTTGAGAGTTTGGCAGTTCTCGCGAGTGACAGTGGTCGCAAATTGCATTTGCGACCCGGACATGTTTGACGCTGTCAAATCCTATGTGCTAGTATACGGATGCCCTCAGGCTGTACGGAACCGATTGAGCTCAAAGTTGGACACAACATACAATCCACTTCAAGGAGTGTTGTTACGGAATAAAAAAAATGGAAAATTGGAAGAAAGATGATTTTATATATGACCAGAGTGCATTTCTAAAATTGAGCTTCTAATGACAACGCTAGTATTCACACCAGTTCGGTAACAAAATTCTAAAACAAAACGAAAAATAGAACTATTTGGATTGCTAGCCCACAGGGAATCGATCTTAGAAATCCAATCTTCCTATTTTTTAGTGAATCCCAATGACAGTTTAGGCTTTAAAATTGTAGTAATCGCAATTCGTTTTATTTTTTTCAACGACGATGTATGGGCAAGTTTTTGGCAATTGCAAAAATAGATGATGAAGCTTTAGTATCATTCACTGTTTTGGGTTTTCACAGGATTAAGAACATTGAAAGAGGAGATTCGAAAAGCGATTACAATCGTCTCTCACACGAACCCAACCAATGTTGAAAATTTTTCTTAGATTTTACCATTTACTACAGGTCGGACTCAATTATATACAGACTCTATTATATGTGATTCGATTATATACAATTTTGGACTCGATTATATACAATTAATTTTTTTTTATATTTCAAATAAGACTTGTTTAAAAAAAATTACTTTTCATTGATAAGGTGAAATTTAAGTGGATTTTTTATATCGATATTGCAGCCAAATTGAGAAGTAAAGAAGTTAGGTGTCAGAGAACAAATTCTAGAGCGATTAGAAAGCTTTAATTTAATTGATAGAAACAATGAAGTTTAATATAAATTTTAGGATAAAATTAATAATAACACATAAAAAATTATAATTTTTTAAGTTTTCTACTTCCAAATTGTTATTAAATTCCACTAATTTAGATGTTCCTCTTCTACACTATCTTTCTACGCATAGTTGTCCCATGTTCCAAAATAAACAACTGAGAAAAACGCAATCAAAGTTTTCTAGCACAATCGTCTACCAGAAGCTTTAAGCGTTTCACTTTACCAATACATCGGATTTTTTATAAGTAGAAGACTATTATCTGATGAAATGTGAAAAGTTTCCTAAATAACACTTGTTCTGTTAAACTATTTATTTATTTGTTAGAGAATTATTTCGTTCTTCCAAACCAGAAATTATTAGCCCTGATGGAAGCCTCACATAAAATTCTTGTATTTGAATCGATTCATTTATTATGGACCTACAAAAAAACATGGTGGGACAGTTATGCTTGGAATATCAACATGAGACAATTAGGCTTGATGTTGTTTTTTTTAAATCTTGGAACAAACAATAACATTTTTTTGTGTTTTCCGGAAGATTATGCATAAAAACATCGTTTTATGAAAAAAAAGTGAAAATTGTCAAAAAGTAAAATGGGACAACTATGCGTAGAACGGCAGTATATCCTGTACTAAATTTCTCATCCTTCAAATGAAAGCAACAGAATCGTCATCCGTAGTGTATTTTTTTATGTAGAGCCAGTTTGAGGCAACAAAGTCCGAATAAAAAAAAGTTCTATAACTCTGTCATTGTTGAAATCCGAACGTAGAAGTCTAATGTCTATCACATCCTGAAAAAAATCTGGATAATTTTTTCTCATGTGAGAAAGGTGTTGTCTGACCTTAATGGGATGAATCAAAAATCAAATTCTTCTTTGATATTTAGAAAAACGACAAATACAGTGATGTCTCGATTATATCACGCTCAAAAAAAAATTTCGCGTGATAAAATGGAAACGTGATATATTCGGAACATATATTTTTATTCAGTCTTCAGAATGCAACTCGGTGCTGATACGCAACAAGATTTTTGTACCCAGTTGAGCTCCCACTCCTTGTGTACACTTGCGCTCTGGCGAATGAGCAAGCTCCGAAACACAGATGAAATGTTTGGTTGTCAGCGCCGTTTTTGCGCTGAGTTTTACCCTGAATTTTGCGCCGTATTTCTATACTGCGCGCTTGAATCTGGATTGCTCACTCTGTTGAGATTTTTTTTTCACACAAGCGTATACGGTTCGTATGGAGACGCGCTGTTGTTTTTATGCTTTGCTTAGAACGAGCGAAGACGATGCGGGCGCTAGAATTTGATGTATATGTGTGTGTATATATATGGAATGAGGCGCGCATCACACAAGTGAGAAGAGATCTGAATTCTGCGCCGGGTATATTTTGCGCTGTCGTGTTTATGAATTTTGTGCCCTTCGCACCAAGGGAGAACATGTGTTTGCTTTGAACGCGCGCTGATGAAAATAAAACTCAAGCGCAGCGTGTTTTCTGAAGACTATTTTTATTAAACGAAAAATCTTTTTTTCTCTCCAATATGTATGATTTAAACATTTATCTCCGTGCAACATGCAAAATTTATAGTAAAACATTCATTACAATATATATATATCACATGGACACGTATAACAACACAGTATAACATGATATAACAAAATTATAGATGCAGTGCTTTTCTCATAGCAATTTCTTTTGTTTTCCCGAAGACGTTGTGTGAAAGACAATGTAGCTAAATTGAGGTTATTTTGTTCTTCCCATTCTATCGTATTATCCAAATTTTGAATTGAAGTTTTGTATGAATTGCATTCTGTTTTTCAGAGCTACTATTTCCGGTTGATTACTGTAACTATTCTTCTTTTTTCCTCATCTTCATCTTCCCCAACAACGGTATCTTCATACTTTTCTGATGGATCATTCACTTGTGGTTGACGGGCTGCCAATATTAAAATTGCTAGATCGTTGAATGTTATTTTTTTCAGTGCCTTGTCCAGTACAGGCAAACCTTTTTTGTGCGGGGGATAGGGACCGTATAAAAAATCGCATTAAAAAATCGTGCAAAACCAGTAGCTTTAAAAAACCGTATTCGGTACACATTTTAAAAAAAAACGTACCTGGTCAACGGTCAAATCATAATTCTTCAAGTAATAGAATTGTTCTTTGAAATTATCCATTGCACAAACTTTAAAATTAAGAGAAGAATTGCTGAACTTAAACGACGCAGATACTAGCAAAACCACAGCCGTATACAGTCATTTCTAGCTTGCTGTTATTTTATTAAGTATAGAATAATTACCATCAATGAATTTAAACATTATTATTAAACACAGAATTATTAATAGTTATTGATTATGAGCTTTTGAAAATAATGTGCCTTCAAGCTTTCAAAGAAATATGTGGTATACGCTACAAATTCACCAGTAAGAAATGAATGCTCAAACATATTTTATCTGCTCAAATTTTATTTTTTGTTCAATAATTTAACGGTAGATTGAACTTTTCATATAATTTCTCATTTTTCGAAAAACGTGATAAAAGCGAAACATTTTCAGTGATAAATTCGAGAGTGAGAAAAACGAGACGTGATGAAAACGCCCAGTGATATAATCGAGACGTCACTGTACATACATAAAAAACGATTTTTTTTTTCTTTTGACTCGATTATATACAGTGAAAAGAAACTGTATATACAGTTTATAATCGAGTCCGTCCTGTATATGATTTACAAATAATAATTGTCAGTTACGCTGTTTATGTTTATCTTATAAAAAATAGTGTTAATCGCAATTCGTTTTATTTTTTTCAACGACGATGTATGGGTAAGTTTTTGGCAATTGCAAAAAGAGATGATGAAGCTTTAGTATCATTCACTGTTTTAGGTTTTCACAGGATTAAGAACATTGAAAGAGGAGATTCGAAAAGCGGTTACAATCGTCTCTCACACGAACCAACGTGCAAAGAAGCTAGGCTAGAAGACATATGAATAATATAAATAATATTCGCTTGAGAGCGCTCGGACATTCGGCAGACTATATTAATGAATTAATTTCAAAGTGGCAAGAATTTGCGCCTTCTTTGAATTTCTCAAAACCTTTTGATCGAAATGAATCCGTGACGAAACAAGATTGGTACTGGGCACCCTCGAAATTGAGTTCTTCTTTTCGGTTCCTTTTACAGGCAAACCTTTTTTGTGCGGGGGATAGGGACCGCATAAAAACAGTTTCCCCCAAGAAAATAACTGAAATCCACGCCGTTCACCGTTCAATATCCTTTTGTTTCCCTGCTTTGCGATGGGACAGTTTGCCTCTTCGGTTGCACGTGACTGTTTTGTGCTTCATGTTGCATGCCGAAACGTGATGTTGTTAGATATCATGTCATGCAAAACTTAGAAAAACTAAGAGCATTTGATGGGAGGAGGGGAATGATTTCAGAAGTGGATAATTGAGACGCAAATATGCTTTTTTCACACTGAAATGCAGATAAACCATCGAAAAAAACTAAATGGACGATAACTTCGTCAAATATACTTCTTTTCATACACCGCACAAAAAAAATCACGCAAAAAAACCGCACAAAAAAAATCGCACAAAAAAAATTCGCACAAAAAAAAACCACACTAAAACAGGTTTTACTGTAAATACACTGCCCAATCGAGTGCCCATCTCATATAATGAAACTGAACATCTATAATACTCGTTCGATACGAACGATCAAATTTCATCGTTGTACAGTTTGTTAATATACACTTCGCATCTTAGTCCATAACAGTTAAAAGATAGGTGTAGCGACTCGGCAAAGATTATTCTGAGAATAATTCAAATTGGTCTTTCCACACATTCTTGCATCGGATTACGCAAACCCATATCAACTGACCCACAGTTCAGTCTACTCACCTATTCTGCTGTTCTCTATCTTATTCCACGCGCGCGCAAGTAAACGAAAAACCATCCATCACCACCCTCTTACTCCGGATCCCGGATCCGATGTACAAGTATTAACAACACGAAACAACAACCAACGTCAACCCAATCGTCGGCCGGAGTGGGCAGGGATCAAAAGGTGACCGATATAATCGTTCCAGTGGAGAAACTCAACGGCAGAAAGACGACAGTGTGATGCGCATTTGGTTTGAAATTTAGTGAGAAATGTAGTGAAATGGTGGTGTGCACTGTGAAATGGTGACGTTTTGGTGTTAGATATTTCATGATGAAATGAGGAGAGAAGCAACAGCTGTTTTGACTGTGCTACAGAACAAAATTGAAGGAAATGAAAAGCAAGACTTCGGACAGTCACACAATCATAGCTGCAAAACTATTGGCAAGTGAAAAATGAATGAACAATTCTAAATTTTGAATAAATGTAATGAACTTTATTTCCAATAGAAAATACAATGTGAAACGTAGAAAGAGGGTGCGTGGTAAGAAAACGATATGCTCATAACACGAATGCAAAACACTGGATGCAAATAAAATTTAACTTCAAAAGTAATCCTACTCTGGTACCGAGTAACACTTATAATATACAGAAAATAATAGGTAATTCTATCTACAACAAAACATGTGTAAAAAATATCTAAATACATATAGAGGTAAGCGCCCGTGCAGGAAAAAAGCCTTGTCAAAGCAAATAGACAGCAACCCTCTGCAGGATGCTGTCCAGTCTGTTCGTCTCACTAACACCATCACCACTGCCACCACCATTCCCTCCATTGAGTTGATTCCCGAAGAACCCTACCATCCGGTAGAAGCCCTTCAGGACACCCAAGAAAAACCTGAACAACGTAAAATTACGCAACATGTTCCCCAGATCCAGCACAAATTCGATCATCGTTGCGATGAATCGCGTAATCTGCGCACATCGACACTGTTGTCGCACAATTACGGTTTTCCGACGAACTTTACCGTCTCCTCCCACGCGCACCCCACTGTCGTCGTCGTCGTCGTTATCAATGTCATTATTATCCTCGTCATTTATTACTTTGTCAGTCTTAGTTTTTGGGTACTTTCGTTTGTTCGGGGGAATCAAAGTACTGTTGCGGCGGTCCCGGTCACTGCGGCGCTTTCGTCTGCGTACAACACGCTTACCTCTTAGATCTTGGCACTTGGCGGCCGTCAGCACCGTTCCTGGCTGGGACAGCAGCACCGTCTCGAGGCAGCGCACGTTCTCGCGGCAGGTTTTGATGATTTCCTCCTGTCCGTGGGCGAATGTTTGAGAGTAAGATAAGAGAAAATGATGGTCAGTAATTTTGTTGGATAATTGATATGTAAGAAATGATATTAGTCTGATACGAAGCATAGAATTTCCATTACTGATGCGCATCAATGGTCGTGTTTGTGTGGTAAGTAAAGTAGCTTTGGTGAGTATCGAATGGCTTTTTAATAGTGCATCGAAAAGCTGGTTTTCCAATTCACGGTTTGTGCAATACCCAGCGGCCGTATTGTTAATGTTATAGATCATCCCCATTTATCATCCCACGGAAGCATACTCGGTCATAGGACTTACCTTTGATTTCTATTGTTTGATTTTGGGTGAATTCGGATTTTTCACAGTAATAGCTGGAAGAATTTAATCCATTTTCACACTGTAACGGGTGATCCCGCGTTTCATTCTATTTGGATAACGGCTAAGATCACAATTCCCTATACAGAGAACGCCCATTTAGTACGATTGTAAAGCAAGCATAATAGTAATCATTACTTTCATAGCAGTTACCAATTATGGTTTTTGAACTTTTCGTACTGGTGCGAGTAAGAACGAATAAGATTCTGAAAATAAAAATTTCGGCTAATCATAACTCGTCGAAAACGAACAATCGACAATTCGTTTCTCGCGAAAATCGAAGTGAGCGTATATCATTCCCTCGCTTCTCATATTCTCAACTATTTTTCGTGATGGATGAAAACGAATGTTTTCCTTCTCAAGTAGGCGAGCATTTCGATCTTAGTTAAAAGTGATATAAAAAAACAAGGGTTTCTTAGGTCTCGACACCTCGAAAACCACCGAAAACGAACATTTTCAAACATTTCGCCTGAAAAAAGCGGCAGATTAATTGAGTTGCACGAAAGTATCAAGTTTTCAAAAATGGGTGTATTGACAAAATCGATTTTTCAGATAACCGTAGTATGACTAGAATGACCCTAAGGTGAAATAAAAAAAATACAAGTATTACATTTCGTGGAAAGGAAAAATATAGATTAGGCTTGAACAAAACACGATTTTTTTTGTGGAGCCTTTTTCCATGGACTTGCTGTACAGGTAAGTATTCATATTTCGATTCCTGTGAGACCGGTGTGCGAGTATAGGAGGGTTAAATATTATCGTGAGCGTGCAATATTTGGTACATTGACCGATTTACATTCGTTGTGGACATAATCTTCGTGTCGTTACACGATCTCGTTGTGATATTTTTCGCACGCCTTTGTTTCGTAGCATTTGTGTATTGTTTGCAAAAACAACAAGGAAGCACAACAATCAAAATAGGGTGCAATGAACGCGATATATTAGACAATACGGTTATTCACTCTTTCCTCGCGAAAAATTTCGGACGTTTTTAAATTGACAATTTCTCGATAGATCACCGATATATTCTCATCAATCGATTGAAAATATTCCTAGGTATGTATAACGATAAACAAAATTATACATTCTTCGAAATTACAACAATGAACATTTCAAAAATGTCAAGAGTTATGTAGACGAAAATCCCCCTATTGATTGATCGATTAGCACAAGCAATCTGGGCTCTCCTAGTCATGCTGTCAAAACGAGTCAGTAGAGAAGACGAGAATATAAATAATAATTTCCGTGATTTCTCTCTTAATTTCGCTCTAGACAACGAACAGCCACATGTAACTCCGCCTGCGAATGACGGATCTCAATAATAGCATGTCCGAATAAGAACCTGAAATTATTGAGAAACCAGAGCAGTGGGTCCAAAGCCCCAGAAAAGGAGGATGGTTGTAATAGCTGTTATCCATGGTTATTATGGAAAGGAAGTAATGGATAAACCCCTAAACCAAGGTGTGAAGCGACCCGTGCCGAGGGATGAATGGTAGGGGGGGTTTTAAACCTTGCCGTTAACGGAGCCTGTGGAGCACCAGGGCTCCCTCCACAGTATCGTCTGCCCTTGCTGCATTAAGCCGGTCACTGATGCAGTGGACCTTCTTTACCGAGAGACTCGTGGGACTTCTATGAATAATCCACATCCAAATGAACAAAACGAGCGGTCGAAAATAACGCAGAACACTAAGGTTCTGCAAATAAATCTCCATCACGCTAAAGCAGCATCTAGCGTACTGTCTAGGAGGTTTATTGAAGACGCTATGGATTTAGCTTTAATTCAAGAGCCTTGGGTCCACAAAGGAAGAATACTTGGTATTCATACTGGTTCATGCAAGTTATTCTACGACGACAAGCATGACTCCCCAAGAACTGCTGTTCTAGTAAAAGCAAATATTAAATGCTTTCCTATAACAGAGTTCATACAAAGGGACATCGTCGCGATCAGAGTTGAGATACCAACCGCCAAGGGAAGATCTGACATAATAATTGCGTCAGCTTATTTCCCTGGTGACGTACCTGAGGCACCTCCCCAAGAGGTTGCGGCGTTCGTAAATTATTGCAGAGAAATCAAAAAAGACTTCATCATCGGCTGTGATGCCAATGCTCATCACACTTTGTGGGGTAGTACTGACATAAACAGTCGAGGTGACTGTCTTTTAGAATTTCTCTCTTCAAACAACATTGACATTGCCAATATAGGCAATGAACCAACGTTTATAAACGCTATCAGACAAGAAGTCCTGGACCTAACACTGTGCAGTCCGGTAATTTCTTCGAAAATACACAACTGGCACGTTTCGGAAGAGGCGTCTTTGTCTGATCACAGACACATTATCTTCGAATGGGATGGTGGCTTGACAGTACAGAGAGAATATCGTGATCCAAGAAAAACCAACTGGGAACGATATTCACTTGAACTCGAGTCAGAAACTCTTAACACAAGAATAAGGTCGATTCAACAGCTCGAATCAACTTCAAAAGAATTAAATGATACGATAGTTTCTGTCTACAACAGTAATTGTCCACTTAAGAGAGTTTCTTCGACAAGAAACGTTCCATGGTGGAACAAAAGGCTCGAGCGGCTACGTAAAACAGCGCGGAAGCTGTTCAACAGAGCTAAAATTAATTCGGATTGGTCTCAATATAGGAGCGCCCTAACCGAATATAATAGAGAACTAAGACGATCTAAACGAAAATCTTGGGTAAATAACTGCGAAAGCATTGAAAGTACCCCAATCGTTGCAAGACTAAGTAAGACTATTGCAAAAGACCACTCGAACGGGCTAGGTTCCCTCAAAAAGGACGACGGTTCGTTCACAAAATCTCCCTCAGAAGTATTAGACTTACTGATGAAAACTCACTTCCCGGGATCTACATCGGTTCATTCTGATACCAGTCCTAACTACAACCGCGACATGAAATGCTCTCGAAGGAATTCTCAAAGTGCAAAGGATGTCGCAAAGATAGTTGCTGGAATGGTTTTCACGAGGGCCAGAGTAGAAAACGCGGTGAGATCCTTTCAACCTTACAAATCCGCAGGTGCAGATGGAATTTTTCCAGCCCTGATTCAAAAAGGAGAATCTAAGCTGATTCCATCTCTAATCGAGATTTTTAAGGCAAGTCTGATACTAGAGCACATTCCTTCCACATGGAGACTCGTTAAAGTGGTCTTCATTCCAAAAGCTGGGAAACGTGATAAATCACTCCCAAAATCATTCAGACCAATTAGTTTATCATCAATACTGCTGAAAACTATGGAAAAAGTATTATATGAATACATAAAGTCTGTATTCATGTCCAAATGCCCTTTATCTAAATACAGTAAACATTCACTAACTGGGCGAAAAGAGAAGACCACTTATCGACATTCGCGTTTTAACTGGTCCGGCATGTTAAACGTCAAATAAAATCGAGGGAAACTTCAATGAATTGTTTGATTCGCGTAGTTCCTGTAATTGGATAAATAAAAGGATTCTAATGGAAGTTTCGCATTGAGTGCGACAACAGGTATGACATATGATTTGAGAAAATTGTTTTTCTGTAGTTTAATCAATGTTTTTGTCGTGCGAAAATAATGTCAACTTTCATAACATTTAAAATTACATTCGAATGCCCCTCACAGCAAATCTTCCATTTGAATATGGCGTCGATTGTTTACGAAATTGTGCTTTTTAACTGGTCCAAGGACCAGTTAACGTTCGCCCAGTTAAATAGCAGACCAGTTAAACCAGGACCAGTTAGCGAACGATAACTGTACCAGTTTGCCTATCAATCAGGCAAATCCACAGTCACAGCGTTACACACGCTTGTGACAAAAATTGAAAAATCTCTTTCGTCAAAAGAAACTGCATTATGTGCGTTTCTTGATATCGAAGGGGCTTTCGACAATGCTTCCTATGTATCAATGGCACAGGCTATGAGAAGAAGACATTTCGATAACTGCATAGTCGAATGGATCAAAGGCATGCTCACAAATAGACAAATCACCTCGGAGCTGGGTGGGTCATCGACATCTGTGATTGCAACGAAAGGTTGCCCACAAGGAGGGGTTCTATCACCTCTACTTTGGTCACTGGTGGTTGACGACCTTCTGATTAGTTTGGAGGCGAATGGTTTCGAAACCGTGGGTTTTGCTGATGATTTAGTCATAATGGTACGTGGCAAATTCGACGATGTGATATCGAGTAGGATGCAGATGGCCTTAAACCTTACACAATCATGGTGTATCAAAGAAGGTCTGAGCATAAATCCCTCAAAAACAACAATTGTTCCTTTCACCAAAAAGAAGAAACTGCATATGCAGACTCTAAATCTTGGAGGAGAGGAAATAAAATTCAGCGTTTCAGTGAAATATCTAGGCGTAATCCTAGATGCTAAACTAAACTGGAACGCACACTTAGATGCAATTATCAGTAAGGCCAACATTGCCCTATGGGCATGTTCTAAAATGATAGGTAGAACATGGGGCCTGAAACCAAAAAATGGTTATGTGGGTCTATACAGCAATTGTGCGGCCTAGGATAACCTATGCCTCATTAGTATGGTGGCCAAAGACTAAGGAGACTGTAGCTACAAAAAAGCTAAACAAACTCCAACGACTGGCATGCGTTGCTGTAACAGGAGCAATGCGAAGCACACCTTCAAAGGCATTGGAGGCTATCCTTCACTTGTTACCTTTGGGTCAACATGTTCAGCTGGAGGCTAATAGAAGCGCTCTAAAGCTAAAAAGATATAAAAAAATACTAGACGGGGACAAAACTGGTCATTTGAGCATCCTGAATCTCTTACCCGTTGGACCAACCTCAGAGATGAACAGCGATTGGATGGAGCCAAGGACCAATTATGACATTCCATACACAGTGATCGAACTTTCTCGTTCAGTATGGGATGAGGGTGGTCCCGATGTTCGTAATGGTTCAATCCTGTTCTATACCGATGGGTCGAAAATGGGTAACAGAACAGGTGCTGGAGTGTATGGTCCCAGAATAAAAATTTCTGTAGCTATGGGGAACTGGCCAACAGTTTTCCAGGCAGAAGTAGCTGCAATAATAGAATGTATAAATGTCTGCCTTAAAAGAAATTATAGACATGCTAACATTTGTATCTTCTCAGACAGTCAAGCAGCACTTAAAGCCCTCAATGCTTTCAAGTGCTATTCAAAAATTGTCTGGGAATGCATTTGCCTTTTACGACAACTGTGTCAGAGAAGTTCGGTACAACTGTACTGGATTCCTGGCCATTGCGGTATAGAGGGAAATGAACAAGCAGATGAACTCGCAAGACGCGGCTCAAGCTCACCCTTCACTGGTCCAGAACCATTCTGTGGAATTTCTGAATGTGTGTTGAAGAGTGAGCTGAAGAAATGGGAAGACCGGGAAGTAATGGCCAACTGGATGGCTGTACAACTCAACCAGTCAAAAAAATTTATCACGCCGAGTATTAAAATTACTCAACAATTGCTGAGTCTTAATAAGAAAGACTTCAGTACATTCACTGGTCTTATAACAGGACACTGTCCGAGTAAATACCATCTCAAAAACATAGGTTTAGTGCAAGATGATATTTGTCGCTTTTGTAATGCCGAAAGCGAAACCTCGGAACATTTGCTCTGCAAATGCGGAGCACTAACAAGACGCAGACTTCAACACTTTGATAAGGCTATTCTGGAGCCCAAGGAAGTTTGGTCTGTGTCGCCGATCAGGACTATAAATTTTATCAAACAGATTATTCCTGATTGGCACCTATCTCGCTATAGCTTTCAGTCTACTTCTTCATCAATAAGCAGTAGATAAGCTTGAAGCGTAGTACAAAAAATGGGGCATACCACAATAGTTCAAACTAATGGACGCAGTGGTTCACACCCAACAAGGGAAAAAAAAACAGCCACATGTACCACATGTATAAACTGAGAGTTAATTTGAAAATATTCAAATTGGCGTTTTGCTGCCGTGTCAATCGTTCGCGTAGCTCAGAGGAAGAATTCATTGCAAGAAAATATGTGTTTCCTGCTATATACGATTTGGTTTCACAAAAGATCACGTTGTATCGAGCGAGCAGTATAAATGATTTTACTCTGTGATTTCTATTTGAGTTTCGCTCTATACAGCGCGCAGCCAACACCATATGTTGAGGCTGAGACCCATATTGAGTCAAATCTGTATTTTAAAAGCTACGAGCCACCGAAAGTTCTACTAGAGTTAATTTGAAAAATCCGTTCCTTTCTTAGATAATATAAGAAGTGACGCCAAACTGAATGAAACATATCGATAGTCCTACGTTAACAATGCAGGCATGTCTTGCACAGCACCCCTATAATTATTTTTCTAATCAAAGTTTTGCAAATACACATGACCCTGAAACTACTCCCTCCATGTATTATTGTGAAGGTTGCTGCTCCTGTTATCACTGTAAATCGATAGAACGAGCGACTTCTTTCTTTTTGGATCTGGAGAAACCGTTTGAAATTTAGACCATGACATTCTGGTCTACGGGACGTAATCGTTTCCACGTCATAATCATTGTTTTACCTACAAGCCTGACAATATATCATTTGCATACAGGATGACTTTTACACAACAATCGGATTTCAAGTTCTTCGTCACTGAAAACAGAATAATCGATAGAACAGCGACTTGTCTGGTAAAGCAATTTTCCATATCATCTTAGCAACTGTCATTATATAATGCAAATCTGAATAAAAACGCTGCAAATCCTAAGAGCACTGACTAGCTTGGACTCATAGTGCCACATTTGTATCGAAATATAGATTTCATGTCCTATTAATAGCCTTCTTCAACAGCAATCTACTGAAGATACTATTTCGGAATATACTTTAATATACCACGTTTGAACTATACACCATTCCAAAGCTTTTCTTTTGGACGAAGACTTTAGTGGTATTAAATTTACATATTATCCTTAGTAAGGTTTCAGATTTGAGCCGTACTACAGTAATCGTTCGATAACTGGACCTGCTTTTACTGGACTCTTTCTTAACTATGTGAATCTGAGCTGTAGCCCAGTTAAAAAACAGCAATGCGTAAATAATTGACGCCATATTCAGTTTGAAGATTTGCTATGAGCGACATTTGAATGTAATTTGAGGTGTTATGAAAATTTACATTATTTGTCAAATGAATTCTCCAAATTATTTTTCATACATGTTTGCAAAACTTCCAGTCGACACCTTTTGTTTATCAAATTTCACTATCAACACGAATCAAACGATTCATAAAAATTCCCCTCGATTTTATTTGAAGTTTTACATGCCGGTCCAGTTAACAGACGTATATCGATAACTGGGCTTCCATTTGCGCCTAGTTACCGAACGAATACTGTATACGAACTAGCACTACTATATTCCATAAAATCTGTAGCTAAAGCACGCGAATTGTTATTGAGACTAGAAGCGACCGCCGAAAATAACATGCGGAATGATCCGGGTTATGTTCGAAACACAACCACAAAAGTAACGTATCACGTATCACGGGATCACGTAAGGCTATTTGTGATTTGGAATATCTTTGAAAAATATCACTGATTTCAACCTACCCATAGCGAGCTCAATCATATTGCTCACTTGGATACAAGGGTCTCCGCAGCTTGTCTGTATCGTCAGTGATTGATTGTTTTTATCTTTTCTATTAGTTCACTAAGTTCAATCATGAAAAAGTCATGAAAAAGGCCTATTAGGCCTATTATATTAGTCAATAAATGAAGAGTGCTGGGATTGAGTCCACGGTCGTTCGCAAAATAAGCGCATGCGCAACCGTTGTGGCTACGGAGACCCCCTTACGTCAGTTACGATTTCGCTTGGATAGAAAAGTCCTGGTAGCTAATTTGTATAGCCATGGTGACCGATTTTTTAAACCATGCGTTAGCGAAACGACTTGAGATATGCACAAATGTATAGAAAATTCGAAACTCTCATTTTAACGGTCTTTCAACAAATGGGTAAATTTAGAATTTTCTGTATTGCAACAGATTGTATGGGAGTGTCCAAATCGATTGGTGCAAAAATCTAGAAAATCCAGTCAAGAAATGATTAACCCATATCGTACCAAGCTGTAGAAGTATTTTTTGGCGAAAGTCATTCGTGTAATTTTGTTCACTGGTTCACCCTTTCTAAAGAAAAAAAAATTTCATACTTCCATTTTCCGGAAAATGACGAAAAATCGGAAAATCTAGAAATCGAAAATTGGCCAAAACCGGCACTTTTTCTCTTGTAGTAAATACAATGGTTTTTTTTCCTGCCTCACAATGTGTGTTCTTTTATCAAAGTACTACTGTAGAAAACTTCGTATATTTTTATATTTTATGAGATGTTGTTATTTGTAAGTTATGTTAGGTTATGCACTTTTCGCGCATAGTTTCCGAAATTTGTTTATGATAAATAAATAGAATTATACGAAAATTAATTAAATTGATGGGAACAAGACAATGCTCGGCTATGCAATGTTGTGAAACCAGGTAAAATACATTCATAGTGGCTGAAGTCCTATTCCACCTGGCTTATATATCTGATTATCACATATGATCTTATTGAATAGCGCTTTCATTTTTATGGAGAATTCAAAAACGGAGTCAAAAAACGTGTTTTGGTATGCGACAAGTTTTTTTTTACAAAAATTTGGAAAATCAATCCATGAAATCTACAAGTGAGTAACCAAGTCTACTAGAGAAAAGCGTGAACAATATGGAAGCCATGGATGTAGCTTCCTCAACCAAAAGAATTCGACTGATCAGAAAACATAGAGTCTAGAATTTTTGCAACGGGTTCCACAATGCAATGAGTAACTGGTGTGTTATAAAGGACTTCTATCAAGTGTTCTACCACATGGAATCGTTAGTAGAAACCTAAATTTTGCTTTTAATCTTTCATTAATCACCAAAATTATTAAATTGTGTATGGTAAGCAATTTATGGTTAATTGTCAGTACTAGTAACGGAATAATGATACACTACTCACAACAAGACAAAACAGCAGCTCGTAATAGTCTCCGAACCCTTTTTGGTTTTAAGCTAAATAGGGTTATCGATTCACTCGCACATTCCGCTTCATTCGCTTGGGAAGGAACCCTTCTACATGGACAATAAATTTTTTTTCGTGTGACCCCTTTTTTCCACAGGAATGTTAGTACGAATCAAGGATGCATTTCGAAAGAAAACCGATATGAGATATATGGTATATTTACAATGCAGCCCTGTCCCGCCTCTATAACAAGTGACTAAAATAAATCGATATTTTCCCCTGGCTTCCTCGTCCTTCTTAAAAACTTCCACAGTACAGCTCCACATAGATATAGACCAACACAAACAGGATCGTATTGAGGCAGCAGCAGTAGGTGCAAGCATAGCGCAAACAAACATCACAGTAATAGAGAATCAACAATCTTACATAGTCCTCCGGCTTGAGCAGGTGGGATTTCGCTTTGAGCGCTTCCGTGTTGGCGAACCGCAGCTTGCTCTGGATGAGCATCTTCTTCACCTCCGCCTCCGTGTCTTCGTCGAATTCGTTGTTCGAACTGGAACTCGTTTCGTGCGACAGCGAGCGGAGGAACGAGTTGTGTTTGTCCACCGAACGCAACGAACGGCGACGACCGCTGGCCGTTGTTGGTCCGCCACTGCTTGCCGCCTGGTCGGGACTCTCGTACAGCACGTGGTGCTTGCTTCGCACCGTCAGTGTTTTGTCCAGCCCCAGGGAATGATGATGGGGTGGGCTGCCCGATTTGCTGGACCAAGAGTGCATGTTGTGACCTACAAATATGGGTAAGTGATAAACAAATTATATGCGTCCTCAACTCATTTGAAACCTACTGTATCGATCATCCATCCGGTACTCGTCCAATCGCTTCCGCCGGTTCAACGAGTTCACATTTGACTCGGAGCTTTTGTTGAGCGATTCACTTTTGCGGAAGCGCGGTGGCGACAACGAATCCATGTTTGCCGCCGAAAGCGACGAGGAAGCACAGTCCGACTGCGAATCGATGAAATTGCGATAATCATCGCCAAAGTCCAACAACCGCCGGGCAGCGTCCGTGTCCCGTTCCTCGGAATACGTTTCGCTCATGTACTTCTCCTGATAGTTATCCCACGCCTGCTCCGAGAAGCTACTCATCTCCTCGGTGCCCGTTCCGGTTCCGTTGAGATCCGCCTCGTTCCGTTCTACACCATCTAGATTATAATTAGCCAGTGCGGCTAATGATCCTAGATTGAGACTTCCACAGCGGGCTCTCGCGACGGAACCGATCTTGAAGTTGGGCTTGGCCATCGCCAGCGCCTGCTGCTGTTGTTCCTCCTCGCTGTCCGGAGCGGATTTCTTCGACGACATTGAGGTCATCAGTGTCGCCAAGGCCGTTCCTCTCGTCGTCTGCCGAGCAGAGGACGATTTGCGCGATCCAGACGACCCGGACAGTGACGACAGTGTGACCAAATCGTCCGCCAGTCGAATCCGCCCGGAGAACGATTCGGACTTGAGCAAACTGCTGCTGCCCCGATGGCTACTGCTGCTGTACTGATGCTGCTGGCGGCCACTTCCGCTACTGCTTCCGGCCGATAGTTGAATTTCCCGTAGAGGCGTATGCTGCTGCAGCAACTGCTGCTGATGTTGCAGTATTAGCGAGTGCTGCAGGATCTGCAGTGCCGATGAGTGCTGCGTTTGGGTCTGCGATTCATCCGAACCGGACTCGTCGATGCGGTTCTGGCGAAGAAAGATAGAAGAAACGACTTGCTAATTTTATCTACAAACTTATCAAAAACACATTGTGTTCGCTCGGCGTTATCATCGCTCACAACAAGGTGCAAACTGCAAAGTCGCTCGCTAATTAACACATTAAGGACCGGGAAGAAATCTGTGAGACATACGCCTGGGACCGCACGTTTTGACTTGTATGAAGTTAGCGGATGAAAGTTCAGCGGATAAAAGTTTTTGTTGCGTGCAAGTTTCTGTTCAACGTGCTCAAATTAATGAATATAATATAATATAATATAATATTTAATGAAACAAATTGATTGTTTATCAAGTAACAACCTTCAAAATCATGCTCATTAGATAGAGAATTGAATCATTTATCTTTTCATATAATTCATTTTTTTCTTACTCGTGACAGAGAAAAGTTATAGACTGAAACGTGAACATGGGTCAATATAGGAAAATATACAGAATTTTGAAAATCAAAAAAATTGTTCGATCTATTTCCGAAGTTATTTGATAGAGAAATATTTTACCTTTCTTCCAGCCACAATTTTATGAATCGGAAAAGGGTCTGAGAAAAGTTATAGGACAAGTTGTATTGGACAGATTTCGCGCCAACTCGTCTATGGGATTGGTATGACCCTCTCAGAACTTAATGAAACTTTCTGGTCGTGAAGACTTTACCTAATTAACCAACTTGGCATACTTCGTTTTCCGAAAATTCATCTAGACTAACATATGGAAAGGGCCAAATATTTTTGACGATTTTTTTTATAATTTTTTTTTTTAGTTTTATTTAAATTAAGTATTGATAGAATTTATCAGAAAAATAATCGATTTTACTAAAATGACTCTCATGTCCGCTCCATCGGCAGCACACTACAAAAACAAAAAGAATTTCGCCAGACTGTGTAATTTCAAAAAAGAGTACGGACTAGAAGCAGAATGGCATTTCTTTACCACCTCCCACGAAAAAGGACTCCGTGATGCAATAGGAGGGACTCTAAAACGAATGGCAAAGAGAGCACAAATAGCAGAGAGCCAAATAGCAGAGAGCCAAACAGCACTAGATCTTTATGAATGGGCAGTTGAACAAATGTATCACGAAATTGAATTTCATATCCAAAGAAGAGCATACAAAAAGGGCAAGTGAGCTTGAGGAACTATTCAATCTCGCGAAAACAATATCGGGAACACAAAAATTTCACTGCTTTATTCCTGTAGATGAAAATAAAATCGCAGCTAAAAGTTTTCAAATTCAGTAGATGATCCCAAAATCTTCAAAATGTTAGATAAAAAGAAAAAAATAGGAAATATATGATGATTGTATCACGTAGAATATAAGTAGAATATAAGTATAAGATCAGATGAATTTAATGTCAACAAATGTTTTATTACATTTGATTTGAAATAAAGACCTCTAAAACACTCATTCAACATTTTATTAATATTATTTTTTTTTATTTTGGGTTGGCTTTCTGCACTGAAAAAAAAATAAACTTAATAGCAATAAAATATCAAAAAAGTTTTTGTTAGAAAAACTTTTTTGCCTTAAATATGCACAAGTTGCAATGTATGAAAGAGTTGTAGGGCACATATTTATCTACCACTAACTGACCCGGCAAACTTTGTCCCGCCCAAAATTTGTTTTTTGTTATCAATACCTTCAAACATTCACATTTTCTTACTAAGCGCAAGTTCATAAGTCCAATCGCAGAACTGTTCATTGATTGATCTTCTAATCGACCCCGTTGAATCTACCTTTTACTATAAAATTTCTAGTACTTCTACTAAAACTCATCATTGTAATATCAGATTATTTTCAGACACAATTCTCGTTCAAGGTTTTCCAGCCTCTTGCAAATAACATGTTTCTCCGATTTATGGAATAAATGTTTGATATAGAAAATATGATAGAATAAAGACAGACCCCTCCCCTCTTCACCCCTTAGAGAAGGGGGAGGAGTGTCTATTCACCACAGAAACATTTCGTGTCCCCTAAAATCTTCACATGCCAAATTTGGCTCCATTAATTATTTGGCTTGCTTGATCAGTTTTCGAGTTATGCAGAAATTTATTTTTTGTTTGTATGACAGCCCACCCTAAGAGAGGGAGGTGGAGTATCGAAACATCATAGAAGGAAGGAAGGAAGGTATTGAATTAGAGAGACTTTAAACTCTGAGAGTTCATTCGTCTCTAGGACATCATAGAAACATTTATTGCATCCTAAAACCTCCACATGCCAAATTTGGTTTCGTTTGCTTGATTAGTTCTCGTGTTATGCAGAAATTTGTGTTTTATTTATATGAGAGTCCCCCCTTAGAGAGGGGAGTGGAGTGTCTAACCACCGTGAAAACATTTATTGCGCCCTAATACCTCCATATACCTAATTTTGTTTCGTTTGTTTGATTAATTCTCGAGTAATGCAGAAATTTGTGTTTCATTTGTGTGGCAGCCCCCCTTAGAGAGGGGGTGGAGTGTCTTATCACCATAGAAACATTTATTGCACCCTAAAACCTCCACATGCCAAATTACGTTTCGTTTGCTTGAATAATTCCCGAGTAATGTAGAAATTTCTGTTTCATTTGTATTAGGATTTCAAAAAAATCAACTCTTCCATAGATCACTTTTTTGTAGGATTTACCATTTTCGAGTAAAAAATTTTATTAAAAAACTGGTCAACAATATTTGGCCATTTCCATATGTTAGTCTAGATAAATTTTCGGAAAACTAAGTATGCTAAGTTGCTTAATTAGGTAAGGTTTTCACGCCCAGAAAGTTTCATTAAGTTCTGAGAGGGTCATGCCAACATCAGGTCGAGTTGGCGCAAAATCCGTCATAGAATAAATTAATTATTTTAAAGTAAAATTAAAAAAAAATATTTGAAAGGACCGAAAACACATCCTCGAGATAGCCAAATTTTCGTTGGCCGAATTGTTGTTGATTCAAGTTGTAGGAGGAAAATTAATAAATTCAAAGAAAATTGAAAAAAGTTATTTGAAAGGACCCAAAACACATTTTCGAAATAATACTCATTCGATAGAGAATATTTTAATCTATCTTTAGCCAACTTTTCATTGGTCGAAAAATGGTCTAAGAAAAGTTATAGGCCAAAACCTGCACAACTTGTATGGCTGAAATAAATTAATTTGAAGAAAATTGTAAAAAGCTATTTGAAAAGGCCAAAAGAGAAAATTTTTTATTTATCTCTAGCCAAATTTGAATTGGTCGGAAAAGGGTATGAGAAAAGTTATTGGCCAAAACTTTCACGAGTTGTACGGGGGAAAGGGTCTGTCTGAGCAAGGAAGTGAAAAGTGCTCCCAAACCAAATCACCAGATATGGGAAAATATTATATCTCTGTAAAATATTCCTTGTAAATCCATGTAAATTATGCTATAAAGTGATTTATGTACCATCCCCATGCGTTGATATTTCACGATTTTAATGCATTTCAAAAATCGCCTAAAAATTTCGACTACGCACTCTGTTCCTTCAATTTTTTTTCGAGTGTGAAAAAGTCCTATTCCCATTTTCGTTAAATTTATTAATTTCCCTCCTACAACTTGTATACATTTTAGTCCATAACTCTTCTCTGACTCTTTCCCGGCCAACGAAAATTTGGCTGAAGATGGATAAAAATATTTTCTATCCAATGAGTACTATCTCAAAAATGTGTTTTGAGTCCTTTGAGATAACTTTTTTTCAATTTTGTTCAAAATAAATAATTTCTCCCATACAACTTGGCCTAAAACATTTGTCAGACCCTTTTCTAATTAATAAAAATGTGCTGGAAATAAGTAAAATATTTCTCTATCGAATAATTTCGAATACTCTATTCGAACAACTTTTTTTGATTTTCAAAATTCTGTATATTTTCCTATATTGACCCATGCTCACGTCTATAACTTTTCTCTGTTACAATCAATAAAAAATGAATTATGTGGAAGAATGAATGATTCAATTCTCTATATAATGAGCATGCTTGTAAAAGATGAAAGACTTGATAAACAATCAATTTATTTCAATTAAAATGATTCATTATTCTTGAAATCCAACAAGACGGTGAACAGAAACTTGCACGCAAGAAAAACTTTTATCCGCTAATTTTACACAAGCCCTAAAGAAGGTGAGCGAAAACGAGAAAACTCGTGAGCGGTCCGTAAAGTGTTAAAAGAATACCACCTTACCTTTCTTCTTGCCCGCAGCTTGCGCTTCTTCAGCGAGTTCTTACTGTCGGAACTCTTCCCCACCAGTGGCTGTTGGCTGCCACCCCCGCTGCTCGTTGTAGGCTTCATCGTACTGCGCACCGCAGACATCGTGTTCAATGCGGACTCGCTAATCGAGAGACTTGCCGTCAATCGCTGATGTTGATGCGTTTCGTGACGTTCCCCGTACTGATTTATCTCCACCGCCGAGGTGTTGAGCTGAGAGATACACGACACCGACCAGGGCCTGTCACCGGTGGATTTGTTGACCCGTCTTTTCACCAGCGATGGGTTCGAATTGGCGTTGTTCTTCGATTCGACCTCGTCGTTGGACACATTCGATGTCTCCGAGGGGTAAACGTTCTCGTTGAGCATCTCCTGGGAGGTCTGGTCACCCTGCAGACAAGTAGCGACCGAATTGGCAAGACCCTCCGAACTATCCGTATCGCGGGTAATCGAATCGGAATCGGTATACTCGCCGGAAGCTTCACAATCCGTCGTAGGACCGGAACCAGGCAGGTGAGGCGCTGCTGTGGCCGCATCCAACGGTTGTTTCTCGAGCCATTCCTGTTCGAAAGAAAAAGTAACACAGGTTTTCTTGATCAATAAAGGACGTCATTTGATAGTTGTAGCGGAAATGCAATCCGATGGTGTGATCTCATCACTATCTTTTATGACTTGACTTGTTTTCTTTCGTAAAATGGTTGTAAATCTTTCGGGCGATAAAGACTTTGATATAACACAGCGAAATACGTCAGTTTCCATTGAGACCATATTTTCCATCCAACACCAATCAAAATTCCCCACCCATAAAATCTCGCAATAAAAACTACTATTGTAACAAACCAAAAAAACACAATGTAACAAAGCAAGTGTCTACCACTCACCTCGATCCGGTTGATCTTGAGGTTGCTCATCACTTTCTCCGCCTTCCTATTGTTACTGTCGCAGTCGCTGCTGTTGGTGATGTTTTTGGTGGTGGCGACGGCGACGGAAGCTGCCGCGGTACTGCTGCTAACTATCGCGTGATGATGACGTGATGACGATCCGTGATGATGGCGATGATGGTGATGATGGTGGTGGTTGTGGTGCAAATAGTGTGTATTTTTGACAACAGTTTTGGGTGTCTTTGCGAATATCTCGTCCCGTACGAGCGTTTCGGCATGCAGCACTAACCTTTGGATCGAAGTCGTTGCATATTGCTGCTGCTGTTACACCACGGCGCGCGGTGTTCCGTTTCAAATCGAAATCGAATTGTCGATTGATGGACACGACACGCGGTGATGGTCGGGGTCAAAGAAAAAAAAACATACAATAAAATATCGTGATATAAATCGGAATCGGAAACACAGAAAACAACGAAAGAAGGGGTATCAAATAGTAATTAGCCGATAAGATTGACTCGCCGTCGTGCCGATTCGAGCTAGAGGCGCACAGTGAACAACCGCGAATAGTTCGAGAGAGAAATAAAAACACCCGGACAGACCAGATATGGATGACGTGAGCACTGTGTGTATCAAATAAAAAGCAATTATTAGCGGATGAAAAAAAAACACGATACACCACGCTAACAGCTGGCGGTTTGTTGGTAAGCCTGTCAATGTCGAATAGGCACTGAGCGGGTTCGAGTGGAGCCGATCCGCGAGAGTTGTGTCTCCGCTGTTTAGAGACGCAAAGATATCTCGTTCGCTGCCGGCCCGTCGCGATCATCAACATCGTGACAACGATCCGCAATCGGCTGTGGGCTGTGGTGAGGATTTTTGTTGGTAGCAAATGGGGTGCGGAGAATATTTTGAAGACAGTCTGAATTGTTCTCAGAGTTTTCGTTTTTCGATGACACTAACTTTCCCTAAGAAACCTCGTTGTCTTGCTTCATTTTTTATTAGTGCTTGGTTGAAATTTAGACGTCAGATAGAGGACCTTGGATAGATCTCTAGGATTTTAAGTGGCAAGCCAGAGAATATGTGAGCATAATAGCAAAATAATATGGGAATATAATGAAACATATTAATAACATTGAGTAATAGCTAATATTGGAAAGTCATTGAAAAAAAAAACTAAATAAAGATATGTAACCTGTAACCGTCAAAAAAAATTTTAAAATTAAAATTTATTTTTCTCACAAACGTATTTGTAAAAAAATGTCAAAAAATATATATGAATAGCCCTTACAATTTCCAACAAGTCGTTCATACATCGGAAGATGGGCGCTTTTACAGGGAAAAAGTTTTTCACGATAACCACAAAGTTGGGTACTAATTAATATTATTATCACAAAACTCAATTCTTCAGTGGCGGATTTATTCGATATATTAGGCTGTCAAAAAAGTCCTGCGGTATTTCCGCGAGGTGTCGTTGTAAGCGCGTAGTTCTAGTTGTATTCATTGTATCGAGTCATATATATAGTAGCTTGTTGGAAAGGTATTTATATATAATATAGTCCTTGACAGTGTTTTGTTTGGTTAAGTCGTTCGTGAGTTATAGTGTCGCAAATATGGAGCAAAATATAGAGAAAATCCGACATATTTTACAGTACTACTATGACAAAGGCAAAAATGCATCTCAAGCTGCCAATAAAATTTGTGCAGTTTATGGACCCGATACAGTTTTCATTTCCACCGCACAACGATGGTTTCAACGTTTTCGTTCTGGTGTAGAGGTCGTCGAAGATGCGCCACGCTCCGGAAGGCCTGTCGTCGAAAATTGCGACAAAATCGCTGAATTAGCCGAGAAAGACCGGCATAGTAGCAGCCGTAGCATCGACCAAGAGCTGGGGATGTCATCAAACCGTTATTAACCATTTGAAGAAGCTTGGATTCACAAAGAAGCTCGATATATGGGTGCCACACACGTTGACGCAAAAAAACATCTTTGACCGTATCGACGCATGTGAATCGCTGCTGAATCGCAACAAAATCGACCCGTTTCTGAAGCGGATGGTGACTGGCGATGAAAAGTGGGTCACTTACGACAACGTGAAGCGCAAACGGTCGTGGTCGAAGCCCGCTGAAGCGGCTCAGACGGTGGCCAAGCCCTCATTAACGGCCAGGAAGGTTCTGCTGTGTGTTTGGTGGGATTGTCAAGGAATAATCTATTATGAGCTGCTTCCCTATGGCCAAACGCTCAATTCGGACCTGTACTGCCAACAACTGGACTGCTTGAAGGTAGCACTCATGAAGAAGAGGCCATCTTTAATAAACAGAGGCCGCATTGTCTTCCATCAGGACAACGCCAGGCCACACACTTCTTTGGTGACGCGCCAGAAGCTCCGGGAGCTCGGATGGAAGGTTCTTTTGCATCCGCCGTATAGTCCGGACCTTGCACCAAGTGACTACCACCTGTTTTTGTCCATGGCGAACGAGCCAGAAGTTAGCCATAAAATAGGCCTGTGAAAATTGGCTATTCGAGTTTTTTGCCAATAAGGAAGCGAGCTTCTATAACAGGGGTATTATGAAGTTGGCATCTCGTTGGGAACAAGTCATCGAACAAAACGGCGCATATTTGACTTAAAACAGATGATTGTAACTAATTTTATGAACAAATGAAAATTCAAAAAAAATACCGCAGGACTTTTTTGACAGCCTAATATTTAAGAACTTCGTTGACAAACAAACGAAGAAAAACGCAAATGTATTTTCTGATTTGTTTATTAATCATATTCAGATATCATATTTATTATATCTCATAAAAGGTTAGTTTTTGGAATCGTTAAGACATTGTTGAAAAATTTTGGATCCTTACGGAATTAATTTCTTCATTTCCATGATATTATTTGTCAATATTAATATAAAATTTGTTCTTTTAATAATTGACTTTACAACAATTTCTCATAAAATCTCAATTCAGGATATGAAGTTTTGAAATTATTATTTTTGAAAGAAAAGCTACTTATCTAAGATAAGCCCCTTTGAAAAGAAAAGACTAAAATTGGTCTTATAATGATGAAGAATGGCGTTTTGGGTAACAATCAGCAAAAGTGCAACGGAGTCATGAGGATCAGGAACTTTTTACGAACAGGATAAAATCGACCTAACATCCTAACAACAACTTTTTCACATGAAATCTTCGATGCGTGCCTTTTTGCGAAGTGTGAAAGTATTTATTTTACTCTTATATTTCTATGGCATATATATATATATATATATATATATATATATATATATATATATATATATATATATATATATATATATATATATATATATATATATATTATACACAAACTCGCCTCTTGCTTTAATAAATGCTGTTCCAGTATGGGTGGGTGGAACAATGCGGTGAGGCAATTGAAATGATTAATTTACCATTTGATAATGCCCCATTAACATTCACAAATTTTTCTGACAGATGAACTACTGATAAAAGGATCAGCCAAGCGAAAACAGAATTATATAAAACATACTAGCAAGAAATTATAGAAGGTGATATCCAAGACCCAACCCAACATTGCTAACGTTTATGAAATTGTTTTAATTCAATTCGCTTGTTCATAACTTCGGACATTATTCCAGAATGAAACGAAATTTGAGAAGAAAAATTTCAGAAGAAATCTGTGGTGGTCTCGAAAAAGACCGATGCTTTACGTGGCTTTGTCACTCGGGACGCGTAAATCGTAAATATTCCTTCGTATTTTCCGGGTATCTTGCACCATAGTTAATAAATGTAAGCAAAAAATAATCACTGCGCTGAATGTTGAACGAAACGAAAAGTTTTTCGCAGCACAGAGTCTCGGTTGCGGGTGTTTACAGTGTAATTGAAACATAAAAATTATGTTTTTATCCCCTCATTGCATTTTGGAGGCAGTCAAAATTTGCATTTGCCACCAGGGTAATTCAAAATTGAATCTCCATCTATATCTTCCTTTCTCTCGCATTCTATTTCGCCTTCTCTCTTCTTCTCTATACCTCTCTCTCACTCACTCACCTCTATGCCCTCTTTCCATATCTATCTCCTTTCTTCTCCTCTCTACCTTCCTTCTCCTCTATTTTTCTCTCTTTCTTCCTCTCTCTCTCTCTCTCTCTCTCTATTCCTCTTTCTACTTTCCTCTCTTTCCCTCTAACTCTTTTTTCTCTTATCTTCTTCTCTTTTTCTCTTTCTTTCTCTCTTTTTATTTTTCTCTCTCTCTTTCTCTTTCTTCTCTTCTCTCTCTATCTTTCTCTTTTCTCCTATCTTTCTCTCTTTATCTCTCTCTTTCACTCTGTCTCCATCTGTTCTCCTAATCTCTCATTATCTCTACTTCTTTTTTCTCCTACCTTCCTCTCTCTTCCCACTCTTTCTACTTCGTTCTTCTTTTCTCTTCATACCTCTTCCTCTCTCATCATCTCTTTCTCTCTCTCTCTCACTCTCTCTATTTCTCTGTATTATAATCTCTCTTTCTCTCTATTCTTCTCTATTCCTCTCTATTACTCCCCTTATATCTCTTCATCTTTTTTCCATCTCTCTGTTTCTCTCTCTTGATAGCTCTCTCAAATTCTTCTTCCCTCTATTACTCTCTCTCTTCATCTCTCTCTTTCTCACTCTTTCTCTCATCTCTCTCTTACTCCCTCTCTCTTCACCCTTCTCTCTCATATCTCTATTTTTCCCTCTCTTCTCTCTCTTTCTGCCTTTCTCCTCTCTTCTTCTCACACTTCATCTTCATCTTCAGAGAAAACACTCTCTTTTGGATTTTCGTAATTTTTGAGAAACAAATGGAATCTGTTTCCGAAATTATTGATTATACAGTCAACTCTCTCTAACTCGATGTTCTGTATCTCGATATTTTCGCTAACTCGATGGAGTTCATGGCACCTTTGATTGATGTTACAAGAATTTTTCTCTCCGTAATTCGATACCTCCCTAACTCGATGGTCCCTCTTATACCGAGTTAGGGAGAGTTAACTGTAATTGCTTTTTATAGTTTACTCGGTTGAGGATAGAAAGTGCTATTTTTCTGCTTGATGGCTGAGATTTTTCTCACATCAGTCATTCCATGCCAAACCGACATAGTGGTTCTCAGATTTTCATCAAAATTGCTAGTTTTGTTCGTTATCGCATAATATCAGAACCCGTATTCTTTTATTTTTCCGTTAAGGTGACCATTTCGGTTTTAGGGTGTTCCGAAAAATAATGTTTCTCCAATTTTTTCCAAAAATAACTTTTTTCAAAAATTGATATCTTTTGAACTATTCAGTCTATTTTAAATGTTCGACATATCAACGTAAACCAAATAGCTAATCTTTTTTGAAAAAAAAACTACACTTGCAAAAAAAAAGATTTTTGTTTTCGTAATCATTGGCAGTATCGATTTTTTATAGTTTACGTAGTTTCGGGATCAAGGCACTATATTTTTTTTATATTTTTTCTTGAAAGCTGAGCATTACATT
The DNA here is from genome assembly GCF_029784135.1 of Toxorhynchites rutilus septentrionalis. Taxonomy (NCBI): domain Eukaryota; kingdom Metazoa; phylum Arthropoda; class Insecta; order Diptera; family Culicidae; genus Toxorhynchites; species Toxorhynchites rutilus. The sequence continues at coordinate 39,653,097 of NC_073746.1, forward strand.
AAATTTAAATAAAATATCTCAAAATCAGAGATATGTTCTTTTTCTTTTTTAAGTTATAATGTTCAAAGCTAACCGATAGTTCGGAATATAAATTTTTCCCCTTTATCCTATTCTCAAAAATTCATAACTTTTGAACTACTGAACCGATTCAGATGATTGATACATCAAATTGAAGCTAGTGGGCTGAACTTCTTTGCAGCAAATATTATACCTGCGAAAAAAAATATTTGTTTCCTTGATTATTGATTGTATCTGTTTTTTTATAGTTTACATGGTTTAGGGGCCAAGGGCGCTATATATTTTTTTTCTTTTTTCTTGGAAGCTGAGGATTTTTTACACAATATGTCTAAAAATCAGAGATGTGTTCTTTTTGGTTTTTTAATTAAGATTTTTCAAAGTTAACATGGTTTTAATTTCATATTCATTATTTTATATTTATATATCTAAAAATCAGAGATGGGTTTTTTGAGTTATGATTTTTCAAAGTTAACATGTTTTTGATTTTCGTTCGATATTCTTATGCGACTAGACTAGATCTATGCAAATAAAATTTCATTTTTTTTTTCAAGTGTAGTATTTTTTCAAAGAAGACTAGGTCATTGACTTCAATTTGATGTGTCGATTATCTAAATCGGATCAGTAGTTTAAAAGTCATAATTTCCATCATTTTTTAAAAAACGTCATTTTTGAAAAAAAAAATGATTTTATTAGACCATCGGTTAACTTTGAAAAATCATAATTAAAAAACAAAAAAGAGCACATCTCTGATTTTTGTATTTATTTATTTACAATGATGCTACATTCCTTGAAGAGATAGGATCTGATTCACAACATTGTTCCGCCAATGCACTCGATTCATAGCTGCAGTTCTCCAACTCCCGGCTGCACCGATTCTTGCCAAGTCCTGCTCCACCTGGTCCAACCACCTCGCTTGCTGGGCTTTTGTCTATGCTATGTAAAAAATCTTTAGCTTTCAAGAATAAATATAAAAGAATAATTCGCTCTTGGTCCCGAGACCATGAAAACTATAAAAAACGATTACAATCAATAATTACGAAAACGAAATTGTTTTTTTTGCAGGAGTAAAAAAGACCATCTAATTAGCTTTAATCTGATATGTTGATCATCTGAATTGGTGCAGTAGTTATAGAAGTTATAAACTTTTGAAAAAAAAACATTTTTGGAAAAAATGAGAAAAAAATCATTCTTTGGACCACCCTAAAATAGATATGGTCACCCTACCAAAAAAAAAAAATAAAAAAACTACGAGTCTAATATTTTGCGATGAAGAACAAATTTACCACTTTTCACGAAAATCTGAGAACCACTAACTTAGGCTTTGGAGCATAAAAAGTAATTGATTATTTTCATTTTTAGAATTCCTGAATTGGGTAAATCAATCACTCATCATCCTGAGTTCTGGGCATTCTTTCCTCTATATCGCATATTTCACCGCGCTGTGGCAGAAGGCATTCCAGGGCCACATGAGAAAGCAACTGAATGCTTCCTTTAGTCTATTGTATATAATAGCTCGCGGCGGTGAAAGATTTATGTGGGCATTAATTTCTTCTTTATTCGATATTTTGAAAACGCATACATACAATAAACCAGCGATTGATTTTCCATCACAACTACACAAAACATTAATTACTAAATTAAGAAGTAAACAGTTGCGAACGAACGTAGCGTAAAACTGACTAAACTAACATGCATCATAAAAAGGTATCCGTTACTGAGAAATCCATCGAAGAAATAGAAAAAAAAGATACACCATGAAAAGATATATTTTCATGCGTCTATTTTATTATGTTCAACGTAGAAACTCATGTAATTAAAAATCGAGATGTCTGATTCGACAAATTCGTTTCCAATTTAATGTTGAACAATCATTAGATTAGATAATGTTAATATGTTCCTAAGCAATAACAATAATTGATTATCAATGGTTAATGTTATATGATATTCATTCGATACTTGGTCATCATGTATCTAATTTGATCCAAAAACACGAATTAAATGGACAATTTTGTCATGGTTTCTCCAACTTCTGCTGGACTTCTGCTAGATAAATGTGTTATCCGGTGGCCAAGCTTTTTTTAGGATACTCACGTCACATTCAAGAATATGCATTCCTATAGTGAAGTAAAAACACCAACAGACTGAACCAAAGTCACACAAAATAAAAGCATAACAATTTATTTACAGCGCAGGCACTTTCAGACATGGTAAACATGAGATATTTGAAATTCAGAAACTATTTGCAATTTAAAAACTTCATCAATGGATCTACAGTTTTCGAAGGTTTGTTATTATTTGCTCAAAATATGGGTATAAATCAAGGGAATTTATCATTCGGTGATTCATATTTCATAATGCTCCAATTTCCACCTTCTTCAGTATTGCGTTCTAACAATCACATCACCTACTCAGTGAACCTATATAATTTTTAATATTATAAATTACTAATATGAGCTAAAAAAATATCATATTCTTTGGAATGACTATGTTTACTGTGAGAATATAGTCACCATTATTGTTAACTATGAGTGTTCCATTTTTTTAATCGAGGATGAATAACTTTTCTCAAATATAGCTTTACTCGATTTTTTTTCACATCCAAATCTCGCTAGATCTGACGAATCACGAAGTGCATCTCCAAACTCAACTAGGTGAAAATCTCTCGAAAAACATGTCTTACTGCACCCCGACAGTAGCCCACAGTGCACGCACAAGCATGACTAACTCGGACCACTCAACCGTGGCGTACTGTTACACTTTCCGTCCAGACATGCCTAAACACATACCCGATGGCCAGGGCCAAGGGAGGGAGTAAAAGACTGAAAGAGGTAGGTTTTTGTTTCGCGCAAAGTCAACGTAGATAAGATAACGCTATTCCAACCAACTACAGTCAACCGCTGCCCGACTTGCATCCTGGAACAAACACATGGTGTTGTTCAGCAGACGAATGGCAGGCAACACTCATTCAAAGCAAACAAGATAACTAACGAAAACAGACTAATTGCACGTACACAGTTTGGATGCACATTCGCAGTTTATCGCACCTTCTACCTAATTCCAAATGATCTTGTTGGTTTTTGTTTGGGGTAATAGTGTAAATATCACCTCTTTTTGCTTGAATCATCTAGAAACCTTCTCGTCCTAATGGATTCTACTGACGCGCGAAGGTTATATGGCCCCCGACGACAGTAGCAGAAAATTGTTTGTCTACATTGAGCCACCACGCGAGCAAGTGTTGTTGTATCAACCGCCATCAGTTTCGGAAATATTACCACAACCATTTCCGAGTGTTGTAGCGCGGCTGGTTCAATGTCTGAAGTCAGACGACCAACCGAAGGCATATTGTGGGCAGACTAATTTTGTTGCTGTTTTCGCTTTAGGGCTCAATTAACACACAGTGGAAAGTTACTGCTGCTGCTGCTGCTGCTGGTCCGCGGTGTTCAGACCTTAAGTGTGAAATGCCGCGGCAAGATTGAGAAAAGAGCAAAATATATGACATAAACGTTGACTAGAGACAAAAACACAAATGACCAAGTTAAGAGATGGCAGATGAAACAAGCAGGAGCTATCAACCTCGGAGAGCTTAGATCAATTTACTCCATCGTTTCGTATCTTCTGAACACCATATTTTTGTAAGCTAAACCCATATGATTGATATTTGAACTGATGTTCTCGGTGTACATAACTAAATAGTTCAAAATTCATACATCGAGTATGTGCACTTGAATGGCCTTGCGACATTCAAAAACGAAGCAGTACAATTATTCTTCAATGCAATATACAAGAGGGTACTTTGAATTCCGGATTCTCGGCAAATATGTCGTGTTCGTGATGGATATAAACGGCCTGATTCTACGCGGCGTGTGAGGTGAGATGACAATTGTCACATCACCATCACGCAACTCTCCTCACTCTATTCCTACAGTCGTTTCGGATGCCGTGAGAGGTTCATTTGATGTATGTGAGAGGATGAACAGCAAGTGACAAGGCGTTCATTCTGCTGGTTGCCAAATATGATCAGAGATGCCACATTCGCACATGTGTTCACGAATTTGTAGACATTTAACTTTTATCATAACCTTTTATTCCTGCTGCAGGCTATTTAAAATAGTGACAAAACATTATTGATTCCATATGATAAACGAAGCTGGTCAGTATGTCAGACATTAGCACATATTTACAAATATTTCAGATTTTTATCGCATATATTTGAGAAAAAACATCTGGCATCCCAGAATTTTATTTGTTTCGCTCAGAGAGGTCAGATATTTGTTTTGCTGCAGTCAGTACCGTATCTATAGATCTGATTTAACCTGGCCTGTTGTTAGTGTATCAGGACATTCTGCCGAATTTGCAGGTATTTGATTTAGATTTGGTGAAACAGTTGATTGCATCCTGTAAAGTTTAGCATTTTTGTTTGTTTTGGTCGTAGTTGCTGCTGCTCTCTGCACTCTCAGTGTTAAATTGTTGCTCTGGCTCCGGCTCGGGCATATACCACGGCTTCTGAAATGGATATGCAGTTCGGTGACGATGACTCGCGGATAGATAGATGAAACACAAGACCCATATGATAGATATATTTAAGAGAAAATAAATAGATTTCATGAAATGAAAATAATTTCGGTGTGCTTATTCGTCCAATTGAGGAATAACAGACTCACTACCGCTTTCACAAAAAAAAACTACTTGCAATTTGTCTTTCGTACTGTGAAAATTGAAGATAAATTGAATTTATTGATACATATAATACCATTACTATCGATTCTATACGACCCAAAAAAACACTTATTATTCCTCTTCCTTTTTTCATTTGTTTTCATGCCCTGTCGACACCTCAAGACATGTCGACGATTGTCACCTAGAAATCCCAGTTCATGTGACAATCGTCACGTATATTTGAGAGCGGGAATAAAGTGAGAGTTCATTCAAGTGAGATTTCTCACGGCATACGCCTGGTGGAATCGCGTGACATAAGTGATAATTGTCATCTCACCTCACACGCCACGCAGAATAAGGCCGAAATACAGCGTGGAAGATTTGAAAATGCATATTGTGGATCGTCTAAACCAGGGGTTCTCAAACTTCTCTGGGCAATAGACCCCTATTCCAGAATTAAGCGATGCCTCAGATCCCTATAGCCAATTTAAAAAAAAAATCTATTTCTAGTTTTTGTCTGATTCATACAAAATTCTTACTAATTTAAAGACTTTGCGATTGGTTGACATGTTATAACGCCGTAACATCTATATTGCCACCACCAGATAATATTTCTTTGCCGCACTTGGAATATTATTTCAATATTTTTCTTAACCAAAGACTTCTAAAAGTTTCTGGCAATACTAAATTTTTTTTAGGGCTGATATTAAAGTACGATATTGATTTGGGAATCATTTTTATGTAAAAAAAAACGCAATTTCAGAGCGCCGGCAAAAAATTCTGTTTAATTTTGTTGAACATGCAACAAGTTGATAAGTTTTTCACTGTAAGCATTCTATTTACGGTAACGGTATTGAATTAAAGAGACTTTAAACTCAGAGAGTTCATTCGTCTCTATTCTATTTAGAATCTGCTGTGTAAGTGCATGCAGTTTCTTCATTAAAAAATGGTGTATTTGATGAAAAATAAAAACTTTATATTTTTTCTTCGTAAAAAAAATCGCTGCACTAGAGATATTGATTTAATTTTTGTATGTCGCACAATAAAATGAGCTTACAAGGCAGCGGCAAGCAGTGTTTATGGGGTTAACGGGCAGTGACAACTATATCGTCACCAATTTTTTCAACTGTTCCCATAGTTTATTTTTTATCAAAGCTATTGTGTTTGAGTCGATTCCTTACCTAGTTTCCACGGCCTTATGAAGGGTTAACCCAGAATTGCAACGTGTTTTGAAAAGAAATCTGGATGTTGGAAAATCAAAAGACTGGATTTGTCTGGATTTTAGTCGACATTTTTTATATTTAATTGCGAACTTTATTGAACATTCTCACGAGAACGTCGTTTGATATTTGTAGAAGCGGACACAGTTTGCTGACGAGCAATGACAATGGAGTGTCTTTCTGAAGGCAAGTTCAGAAGGAGTTTGGATTGAATTTGCCCATCAAGGGCCTTCTCAGGATTGCAAAAGTTTGAATTCTATATAATTCAACACAATCAAAACTTTTACGTCTGATGTGTAAAACATGGTTTAACAGTTTTTTTTATCATATATCGACGCATTATACTTAAACGTTGCAGATATGTGCACCAAACCACTTTCTTCGGTGTTCAATAAATTTTTGGGAAAAAAATTTTAATTGTGGGATTGCCATTTCACCACCACGGGTAGTTGTGGTTAGAACTTTACCCCAAAACATGACTACATTGGTTCGTTTATCCGGAGAATAATCTGAAAAATCAACATTGCGCAGCTCTCTGAATTCAATTCGCTGAATCATTTCTCTGGGAACCAGATTAGGAAAATTTTCAGTAAACGGTAGAACAGTGGTAGTTTGATGTTTTCTTCTGACGACATCGGACGGGTCCAGCATAGCCAGATTTATCATAACCGAGTCGTTCAAGTTGAAGTTGATGCATTACATTAGCCTCAAATTCGTTAAGCCGATCAACAGATATTTTTCCAGCGTTTACGTACTCCCTAATGAGTTGTTGAGTCGTTGTCCCAACCTACACATTTTCCAAGCTCTCGTAATTTTGTTGTCAAACGCAACTTTATTCAGATCTTCTAGCGATTGCATGAACTCATTTGTGAAAACAATATCCAATACCGTTCGGAAACATCGTGAAATGCTCGAATCGGTAGGACTCTCACTTTGAAATAGCTTGTTCATGTTGTTAATCACTTTGAGTGTGTATGACAAAAATGTGAAGTTCTATGTAAGCGACATCGACAATTGCCTTACACAAAATTGCAGCCTAAGACAACTTGCAGATGATGGAGTGGTGTCTGTCGTAGGATCAAACGAATCCGACCTGCAAGGACCCTTACAAGATACTTTGAACAATTTTTCAACCTGGGCCATTGGGCTAGGGATCGAATTCTCCACGGAGAAAACAGAGATGGTTGTTTTTTCTAGGAAGCATAGACCAGCAAAACCAAAGCTTCAACTTTTGGGTAAACCGATCACTCATGCTATGTCATTCAAGTATCTTGGGGTCTGGTTCGACTCCAAATGTACTTGGGGGGCCCATATTAGGTATCTGAGTAAAAAATGTCAACAAAGAATAAACTTTCTCCGTACAATTACCGGCACCTGGTGGGGAGCCCATCCCGAAGATCTTATTATGTTGTATCGAACAACTATTCTCTCAGTGATGGAGTATGGCAATTTCTGTTTTCAATCAGCTGCCAAAACACACCTCATTAAACTCGAGCGAATTCAGTATCTTTGTCTCCGTATTGCGTTGGGATGTATGCCCTCAACGCATACCATGAGTCTCGAGGTTTTGGCAGGCGTACTCCCACTAAAAGATCGCTTCAATTTATTATCTCTTCGGTTCCTCATCCGGTGTAAGGCTATGAATCCATTGGTGATCGGAAATTTTGAGCAATTGATCGAGCTAAATTTTCATTCTGGATTCATGAATTCATATCATGAATTCACCTCTATGCAGGTTGTTCCTTCTTCGTATATTCCCAACCGTGTTTGTTTTCCTGACTACATCAATTCTTCTGTACATTTCGATCTGTTCATGAAGGAGAAAATCCATGAAAATCCAGATTATCTTAGATTGGGGTTCGTTCCTACAATCTTCAATGCAAAGTATGGGCGTATCAATTGTGATAATATATACTTTACTGATGGGTCCTCTATGAATGAGTCCACAGGATTTGGAGTGTTCAACGTATTTTTTAGCACCTCACACAGTCTTCAGAATCCTTGCTCGGTATATATTGCTGAATTGGCAGCGATATACTGGGCGCTGGACAGCGTCGCCTCACGACCTGTTGAACACTATTACATTGTAACGGATTGTCTTAGCTCTGTCGAAGCTATCCGTTCAGTGAGGCCGGAAAAGCACTCGCCGTACTTCCTTGAGAGAATACGAGAAATTTTGAGTGCTTTATCCAGACGCTGTTATGTCATTACCTTTGTCTGGGTCCCTTCACATTGCTCAATTCCGGGTAATGAGAGGGCTGACTCATTGGCAAAGGTAGGTGCAATTGAAGGCGATATTTATCAGCGTCAAATCGCCTTCAATGAATTTTATTCTTTAGTTCGCAAAAATACCATCGCTAACTGGCAACGCAAGTGGAATGAAGATGAATTGGGCCGGTGGTTTCACTCGATTATCCCTAAGGTTAGCCTCAAACCGTGGTTCAAAAGTCTAGACTTGAGTCGGGACTTTATCCGCACCTTCTCCCGACTCATGTCCAATCACTGTTCGTTAGATGCACTACTCTTTCGTTTCAATCTTGCCAGCAGCAATCTCTGCGTTTGTGGCCAAGGTTACCACGACATCGAGCACATTGTTTGGTCGTGCGAGGTGTATCTGGTCGCCAGATCGAATTTAGAAAACTCCCTTCGGGCCCGAGGAAGACAGCCCACACACACAGTGTTGGCTCGGTTAGACCTTGATTACATGTCCCATATATATGTTTTCCTTAAAGCTATAGATCTTCGTGTGTGATTGTCCCTACATCCTTATACCCTCCTTTCCTTCCTTTGCGGGTAATTCGTCCCCTTGCTATAAATAGTAGAATAAGTTGAAATGTAAATATACTATAGATATACGAATAGATTTAAGAATTGAGTGCTCATCAACATTGTTACAATTTCCTTATATCCCATCCTTCTCCTAAAAATATGTCACCCTTCTAAACTCGAGTACACCGCGAGTAATCGGTTTTCCACCTTACTAACCATAGATGTAAGAAAATTGTTTCTATATATATATAGTTTTAAAAATATATTTAAGAATTCGGCTCCTTTAAACTTAAGTAACTGAGCCTGTAAAAATAAACGAATTAAAAAAAAAAAAAAATGTGAAATAAATATTAGTCTGCCGCTTTGACGTTTTTTGCATGATTAATATGTTTCACAAATCTAAAGTAAATTCGGAGTGGTTCATATCTGTTAAGCACTCTTTGCACCACTGCTTCCAGTGAAAGCCATCTAGTCGCGCATGGATGCAGCAATTTCAAGGGTTTTAATACAAGAATTTCCTGAATCTCATCATACCAACGCAAGGGACTGCAGTTAAGTGAAGCCATGGTCCTTGCTCCATCCACCCCATATCCAATCAAATGAATTTGGTACGCAATTTTGTCGCAACGATCTGAAATTCGTTTCGGTAACCTGTTTAAGGTGATAAAAACAATCATTCACGAACAGTATACAATCCTTCCAAAAGCTGGTTCTGGCTACTAAGGAGGCTCATACACTGTTTGACCGAAGTCAAACATTAGACTATTTTTGACAGCTAAAATTTGACCAACGTGTACTGATCAAATATATTCGACACAAAACACGAAAAGCAAATATTCAGTTATTGGATGCCTAAAATATTTTTTGGTCTGTTCATCGAACCAGCCAGAACATGTTTAGGTTACCCTGAATATTTAAGTCTAAATTTTTCCATGTTCGATGTTTGACATTGTTTGCCACTGTTGTTAATTGGAGAGTGGTAAACAAAATAGTGTTCGTCGAAATATCAAACCAAACTTTAACTGTCAAAAAATGTCAATTGTTTGACCTCCGGACGAACAGTGTTCAGCTATCTTAAGGCTAGTGACTATTTCTTCGACAATCAAACTGAACAAATTGCTTTGCATATGACTAATGGGCTCCTCGGGTTGACCATATCCGAGAACATTCGTCATCACAGCAGTCCCTTTTGTGATTCTCAGTCGCAGCATGCTTCAAGAAATCCTTCAATCCGTCAAGACACTTTATGTCTTTACTACATACGTTGTAGAAATCGGTGCTCTGAGAAAGCCACTTCGGTCTGGCCTCCCAATTCCTTCGATGAATTCAGTGATGCCATTTTTAATAACTGTTTCAATAAAACTAGCAAAAACTAACTTTCCAAACCAACTTAATAAAGTCAAATTTGATTGCCTAATGTTTTTTTTTTAAATCTGGAAAAAAATGGGAAAACTGCGGAAAGTCTGGACTAGTCAAAGGATGGTTTGATCTGGATCTGGATGTTTTACCAAAGCCTGAAAGATTCCAGACAAATTTGGAAGTCTGGCGAGCATGGGTTAAGCTAGTAAACTTGACATTATTTTCTCATCATAATTCAACAAAATAAAAAGATGTAAAATTATATGAATATCAATTTAAGTTGATACGAGTTGATACAAACTACTTACAAATACTGGAGTAGGTAGTTTATTTTTGAAAAAAAAATATATAAATATCGCAAGTTAATTTTTTTTTTCAAATCATGTCCTTTCTTTGTATTTCTACTAATGTAATCTCTTGAATTAAATTAGTAAATGAGTGTATTCAAGTTTCAACCAATTCCAGAACGCAAATACCAAATGCACTTGCCAGATTTTTATCTTATGCGAACTTTTGAAAAGTACGACAATAATATTAGGCTGTCAAAAAACTCACTCATGAAGAAGAGGCCATCTTTGATAAACAGAGGCCGCATTGTCTTCCATCAGGACAACGCCAGGCCACACACTTCTTTGGTGACGCGCCAGAAGCTATGGACGCTCGGATGGGAGGTTCTTTTGCATCCGCCGTATAATCCGGACCTTGCACCAAGTGACTACCACCTGATTTTGTTCATGGCGAACGAGCTAGGTAGTCAGAAGTTAGCCACAAAAGAGGCCTGTGAAAATTGGCTATCCGAGTTTTTTGCCAATAAAGAAGCGAGCTTCTATGACAGGGGTATTATGAAGTTGGCATCTCGTTGGGAACAAGTCATCGAACAAAACGGCGCATATTTGACTTGAAACAGATGATTGTAACTTGTAATTTTATGAACAAATGAAAACTCAAAAAAAATACCGCAGGACTTTTTTGACAGCCAATATTTTCTACTAGAAATCATGTTGGATCACGTGACACAACTTATACTGTCTCTTGAAATTTTCAATCAAGAACTTGTGTTAATTAATGGGGGTCAATTTTTAGACCTCGTGGACCCTCAAAATCAATTTTCAAGTTAATTTTTTCGTCACAAATCGCTTTATGATTTCAATATCTTTTCTTGCAAGTAACTGTTCAGGTTTGCCAATCTGATTATTTTGTATTTAAACAGATTTTCCAGTCAACAGTTGAATTCAAGAATCTGTAGTTACAGTTTTTTTTTGATTTTTCACAAAATTTACAGTTTTTTCGAAAATTACCTTTAAAAATTGATTATGAACTAATGATGAGAATAGCACCTCATATATATGATTCGTCTGTTATTCTGGCTACTCCATCTGTGTCATAGTGTAATAAAGAAGACTAAAGGCTTCTTTTTGCTATGTTGAAATTCTATTGTGCGTAACTTCAAAATTGACGTCGGAACTCGATTGGTTCCTGATACTTAAATTGAAATTGAATTTTTTTATTTGAATTTTATTTTTATTCAAATAAAAATTAGCTTTATCTTCCGATTAAAGCCAATTTTTGGGAAATTAATAACAATTATCTCTGTTCTGTTTCAATTTCTGTTTTATGTCCCTAAAAGCACTCAGTATAAAAAAGACTATGAAGCCTCAAATTGTTTTAGATTTCTCAAAACTTTAATCGTCTTGCGGCATAAATGTTCGAAAACAAGGGGAACAAAACGCATTTTTTTAAGAAGATGAATTCCTAAACGACGAAGTTTTATCCGCAACATAATCTCAAAATAGTGATTCAAAAAATATTTTGTATGTCACCATCTACAAAAATTATGTTCTTCTTCTTCTTGGATGGCACTAACGTTCTCATATTGCTAATTGTACCAGGGATTTTTAATTTTAAATCTTCTCGCTAAACACTTTTGTAATAAGTTGGTTGTACTGTCAGTGGTATTAATGTCAATATTGTACGCGATCCGTCGATTAGTTGTTTACAGCGCCATCAAGAACAAGTTAATTTTTTTTGCTAGGCGATTTTTTGATATGAACAATTCTATTTGTCGAAGATATTATTTTGTGTTGCATTTTCTTTTTGAGTTGAAAATGTTGCAGAGCACATTTGGGGACACAACTATGTCAAAAACTCGGGAGCATGAATGGTATGAGACGGCCGAGAAGAGATGAACAATTTGTCACGTAAGTGACGACCATCCACCTCTTCAACTGATGAAAACATCGAAAAAATAGAAGGAATCGTGCTCTGAAATTGTCATTTGAGTTTGAGAGAGCTAGCCCGAACCTCTCACGAGTTCGTTCGTCACATTGATGTTTTGGGCATGAGAATAGTCGCAGCACGACTAGTGTCGAAAGAGCTGAAATTGCTTCACACATTTAATCGCAATCAAGTGACTGAAGACATGCTTGAACGAATAAAATTCTGATTCCACGATCATTTAACGCATAATTACTGGCGACGAAACATGGGTGTGACTTTATCCTATTCCCAATATTCTAATTACCGCTTCGTGGGACCCGTTTTGATAGTATTGAATACATAAAAAAGAATTTGCTGTGTCAGTTCACATAAGCAAATTTAGAATACAGCGTTGTAAAAATACATTGCTTCAGACGGGGCCTACTTTGAATGCGAGAATATAAATTTGCATAGCATTCGAAAAAAAACGCAAATTCCCGAAAAAAAAACTCTCAAATAAACTTGTAAATTCCCATATATACCCTTTTTTATTACCATGTTCTCAAGTTCATATTGACATCCGGTAACGCATACCTTTCGCAATTCGAGTATCAATACAAAAATCATGACAAATAAAATGAAATGAAAAAAAGAAAAGTGATGAAATTTGATATATAGTTTTAAATCAATTTATACCACATTATTTCTAAACTTACATTTTCCTTTTTTTTTATTACATTTTACAAGAAGTGGAATTTCGTGTCAACGTAAATTAGAAAACGTTAGGCGATTGTCAGAAGTTATTATGCCAATTTCCTCCAAATTGTTTCTGTCAAGCAAACAAGCATGTAATCTTACACGTGAGAAAACACTACAGGAATGAAAAGTTCCGGGGCTCAAACGAGTTATAGCGTCTAATATTGGGCCGTATAGGGCATATTGGAAAAAATAATTCTCCTTGTTTGAAGTTTTGTTTATTGGAAAAATCTATTGTGTATTCTTGTTTGCAAATTAAAGATAACCACTACTTTCTTGCCCAATAGACGTAAGATAAATGATGTTGGTTTGTCCAGTCTAAAATATGATCTTGGTTTGTCCACTGTTTAGAATGCTCTAGTACAGCGCACCTTTGTCAAATCAGATATTCAAATGTTTCAAATAAATAAAATTGTCTTTTTCATGATTCACAGTAGTTTTGTAGGATATTTTCACGGATTCACATGTTTTAAAAGTTTAAAAAATCGAACCTCATTCGAGCTAACATTTAATCAATCACCAGATAATTATTTGGTACGTTTTCAGACCTTTTTTGGATTATAACACTTACAAATATTATAAACATCAATCTTGCACGCTACTCGTATCAGATTTATATATCTAAATCATGTAATTAATGCATCTCGATGACCTTAATTCTGATTATGGTTTGTCCGTTGATGCGCTGATGTTGGTTACAAGTGGCTATATTATTAAAATTTGGTTTTATTCGAACCAGAAGATCATTCATTGGAGGGTGTTCTGAGATTGAACCCATTCGCTCAATAAGTGGACATGCAAACGTTATGGATACCGAGACAACCTGGTCAAGTTGCAACGACGACATCTAAAGGACGAGGCCCGAAACTTTCATTCCGAAGAGTATCTGTGAAGCACTCTCCAACCAAAAAAAAATGTCAGCTTTGTCTCAAATATTCACAGCCCAGCGAAGCGAATCATACTATCGACAGCAATATCAACCCCAACACACCTCAACAAATCCTCAGGGTTCCACTTACCTTCGACGTAATGAGCGATCCTCCACCGTTTCTGCCACCACTGTCAACCGACTCGGTGCTCTTGCCGAAGCTTCCGATCGAAGTCATCATCAGCGCTCGGCTGTTGAGTTTCGCGTCATGTGAAAAATCCAAACTCCTTTTCGATCTCGAATCTTTCGCCATCATATTCTGCCTAGGTCCGTCAACCCTTTCCTCCCCTCCTGGGTTGTTCTCCTTCTCATCCTCTTCATTCAACGAAATCAATTTCACCGCATTGGACGATTCGGTCGCCTGGACTGGATCCGAGCCACTGTCCTGGCTAGCCTCTCCCTCCTGGACGCCCCCTTCGTCACCGCCGCTGCCATTGTTGTACACCCATTCGTCACCCTCCGACGAGCTGGTCGATTCCTCCGATTTGGTGCGCTCGCTGGAGTCTTTGTTCAGCTCGGAATCGGTGTCGAGATGCTTAAAGTAAAATGTGGCACAATTTTTCGACTTCCGAGTGGATCGATTGAACTTGGACAAATCGTTGATTTTGTTGCGCTTCTGTTTTCCCTGCTGACCACCAGTGCTGCGGACTAGCTGCTTCTGTTCACTGGGAGCTTTCTTCAGAGGTTGGCTAGAGGCATCCCCGTTGAAATTCCGACTGCCATTATTGTTGATCAAGTCTTGTGCGCTGGGCTCCCGATTTATGCCGTCCACGTTGTCCGTGGCGACCACTTCTAGGGGGCCATCATCACTGATATCGGCAAGGGTATTGGTAGTGTAGGCCGTCGTAGTACTGCTGCTGTTAGTGATCAGCGACAAATTATGGCTATCTAATTCTAGTATAGGACTGTGTGCAGTCGCCGCTTCCGGCTGATTCAGCGCGAAGGAAGACATGCCCGGTGATGCGCTGCTGCTAGTTATGGCCGTCGTGAAAGCCTTGGAACTGCCGCAGCCGTGCTGCTCCTGCTGACTATGGTAGGTAATAATGTTCGGTACAATCTCACAATCGCTGCCCTCGGAATCGGCATCGAAACCAGCGCTCGAGAGTTTCTTCACTTTACCCCATTCTTCTTCCTGCAATGGAGGAAAACGAGAACTCATTAAATGGATTCCGGAGTACGCTTAGACATAGGTACTTACGCCACTAATGCAGTCATTCTTCACGGAATCCGGTGATTTTGATTTACCGCTGGTGGAATCGCCGAGTCGGGCTAACTTGTTGGCCGGTTCCTCATCCGTATCCGATAGACTGGCGTTGTTATCTGAGCTCTGTGGGTTGCAAAAAATCAATTATATCGGTACCGTATTACCCGCGCGCTTATCGCATCGATTGGGGATAGAGACGCAGTATTGATTAGTCGTTCGCACTTACCGAAGCTTTGTTATCTAGCAATCGCTCGAGTAGATATTTAATTTCGAAAGCCTTTAGATATAACAGGTGATAGCGTCTTTCGAGCCCCTTTACCACGCTGTTTTCCTTCGGCTTAGCACCACCACTGAGCTGCTTTGTGACACCCGACTTCTGCCCTGTGCCGTTGTGGGCTTCTACTTCGGGTGTTAGGGATCCAGAGCCGGAAGTTGGTCCACCGCAATTGACGCCCGTCGATGTAGAAGACGCTAGACTGGAAATCCCCGAGACGTTAGCGCAAAATTTGCTAGCCTTGGCCGACTTGCGCTCGTATGCACGTACACACGCCGCTACTGCCCGCGAATTGGATTCTATTTCACGGTAGATCTCCTGCAAAGAAAAAAATGGGAAAAAGCGAAAACCAATTAGTTGAGATATGTGAGGGAGAAAGAAACAAGTGTAAAGTGAGTTATGGTGTCATAACCGGGGAGAAATTCACTGCCCATCTTCGGCGGAGTGCTAATTCGAATGGTGTGGGTCTTTTACAAAGTGGATTTCTTCCGCAGAAAGGCAAGGTTACGAGAAATTGTAATAAGAGTATGTGACATCGAAAAGTAATACAGACGGTAATGTGATTCGTCGATGTTTTGAGGTATACTGTTGTAACCTCGATTCGCATCTTTCCATAGGTGCAGTTCCACGCCAAATTAGTGGATTAGTCCATTTTGATTCGACTTATTTCGATTTTTAAAAGATCTCTTACACGAGGTGGAGGCTACTTATTGTAAAATAGAACTACTTATTGGAGCTTTTATATTGCAAAACGTCTTTCCTGTCGAAATATGTTAATTTACATTTTCATTGGAATATTACTGGGTACCGTTTCCGACTCACCAAAATTTAAAAAAAAAATTGAATATTCTAAAAGCATGAAGTAATTTGAACACTGTGAAATCAATGTGAAATTACTATAAAAATAGAATCTACATGCAATATTTCCTTTCAAACGAACAGAGCCTTTACACAGTCTCAATTTAAAATGGTCATAAAATAACCCAGCAAACATTAAATCGTATAACTTTTGCACATGCTAGGTCACATATAAATTCGAATCAAATTAAAATCGTATAAAATATCAATCAAAGAATGCATCATGCAAAACCGAAATCCTATAAAATTCAATAACACGATTTTGTATATCGTTAATGAATTATGTCGTATATCGGTATAACAATCATATCGTAATATGCGGCTTTATATGCGTATAAAATATGACATAACGTATATCTCCTACATTTTTGTGTGTATAGGCCAGTTATGTATATCATATATCATCCAAATGTGTCTTGGACGTGTCTTGGACACCTCAAATTATGGCTATTGATACGATTTCATGTTTGTTCGGTATACATCATGTATATCTGAAATCGTATAAAATATAAAAAATGTGACATAAATATTCTTATAAAAATAAATGTTTTGTCGTGATGTTATAAATCAAAGCTCACAAAACTATTTTCTGACATTCGTTTTTTTTCTATGTCTGTAGCAAATTGTGTATTTATATGGTCAATAGTCGTATAAGGCGCAAATATAAATCGCATGTTCATCCAAACTAATCAAACATGTATTTTATACGCATAAAAAGCCTTACACAACGATGCTTTTTACACTAATATGCGATTTGATCCGGCAATGCTATATAAAATGAATAGGATGAGCGTATATAATTCCGCATATCGCTATACTAAGATGATCGATATGCTGATATACGACTTAATCCATCAATGATGCGGAAATTGTGTTTTTGCATTTTATACGATTTCGGATAAACAAGATGCATTCTTTGATCGATAATTTATACGATTGTAATTTGATACGAATTTATGTGCGACCTAGCATGTGCAAAAGTTTTTTTTATGTTTGCTGGTAATTTAATTTAATGTTTGCTGGTAATATATCGCCTCCTTTTTTGCATGTATTTGCTAGTCCTATTTTTGTCCACTAATCATGCACATCACAACTGTAATTTCATCACGGAGCAATTTTATTTTTGAGGCGCAACATTCGTTCTCCTGCTTTTGTAAATCCACATCGTAGAGACCCAAAAACAATTCCATTATTACATTAATGATTGTTGGATTGAGAAAATTTCTAGGATTTAACATTACAGTACCCTTGAGGGTCAAATCGTTGAAATCGAACCTTTTTCTCATCTGCTTAATCATCGCCACGTATTATGAATTTTACTTTCATAAAAATATGTGCCTGTCTGTACTGTAGGACAACAATTCTTAATTTGTACCAGAGATTGAAATGCTTACCAATTTGAGAGAAATAAAACATCTATTTTCGCCCACAGGGAAAAGTAGTTGAAAATATAGGAGACGAGAGAATGTTATACGCTCTCTTCGATACTCGCTAGAAGCGCTAAGCCGATTTATATTTTTCGGCGAGTTATGATTGCAGAAAAATGGTTTCGTTTTCAGTGAATCCTTGATGCTGATAATGGTTTTTCACTTCTTCAGTACAGCTGAAAATATTGTATGGAAACATGCGGTGGCATCGTGAAGTGAACATGAGATGGGTTAATATTTTTAAAATTCAGACGCTGTCCAAATGCAGGTCGTTTAGACGCTGTCTAAACAGGCTAACATTGGTAAAATTAGCTCTGATTTTTTGCTCCATATTTTCAGTACTAAATGAGAGACGAAAAAGCATTCTCGTTGAATTTCAGAGGGGAAGATTTTCCCACATCTCTTTCACTCTGAAAAAGAATTTTCGGTGAAAACAAAGAGACGAAAATTCCAACATTACACGACTCATCGAAAACTAGATTGATTGACTGAATATTTTTCTAACAGCCGAGCGAGAATTTCGAACCTATACCGAAAAAATCGTAAAAATCTATACCTTTCCGGAAAAATCCTCACAAGTGGCAACACTACTTACGTGATTTTTATTAGTTGAGATTTCTCTGTCGAGCAACATGCCTTGAACGTATTCTGAGTGACAAGCTCCAGAATATGAGTAGCCTCAGTGCAAGTCGGAAGAAATTTGTTTGACGAAAAATCTTCCAACCCTTGTGAACAAAATGTTCCGTAAGTTAACATGTATGCGATGCGATTGATCACGAAGTACAATGTAGGCAATGTAGGTCGAGTGTTGAAATATTCCAAGAGTTCAGAAAATCGGCTGTTAGAATATTCTAAAAGCAACAAAGCATGTGATGTGATAGTTTACGAAATATATTATAGATTCGTTTTATTGTAGATAGGCTTTCAAGTGAAAGTTTCTCATGCATAACATCCGTCGTTGGATGTCAAAATATGTGGAAAATAGAATATTCTCGAGTCAATAAGACACGATATGTATTGTAGATCCTTCTTATTGTAGAGAGGTTTCTTGGTGACCTTCACAGGTTTCTCATAGATAACTTCCGTTGTCGGGTGTCGAAATCATATATAATCGTATCATATTCATTGTTATAATATTCCAGAAAGTATAGAATCGTACGTCCGGCTGTGTATTACTTTAAATACATTCGATTTTTGAGATTTCGTTTCGTCGAGCAGTTTAGAGTTAGCGTTTACAGAATCACATCACTTACCGCAGTGAATCCTGATTTTTAACCTATCCCACTAACAAATATCCCTTCCATGATAAACGCTAGGGAACCACGCTATAGAGGCGACCCTTCTGGCCTTCGGGCGGCGAATATCATACTAACATTCCTTCCCTTCCTCTGGTGACTGTAAGGACGTGGCCGGTGTCGTTATTGACCATTTAAAGCTCGAATCACCGAAAATTGCACAACGAGAATGATTTGCTAGTCCCAAGCGTCATTCTGTGTGTTCTTTGTGTAATTTGGTTGGTTCAGATCAATCATGGAGAGCAACTACGAACTGTACAGTCTACCCAAGCTCAAGCTCAAGCATATTATATGATGATTCGATGCGTTCATGACAACGTCATTTTACGATGTCGTGAGTAATGCCACCAATTCATGGTCTAGGTATACGCGAAAATAGATAACGAACGACTTCTATTCCTACGACATAATAAACAGGAGCGTCGTGAGGACTAATATATTAAGTTGCGAGACGCTACCATGAGCAACGCCGACACAGCCTTTGCTATTGCCAGGCCGAAACGCAACGCATTGACATGACATCAAGGCTCATATGTTCAAAAAAAAAAAGAAGTATTTAATGAGTTTCATTACATCATTAAACGTATTCTGCTCCCACACGTTGCTGAATGTATTCGATTGAACGGCAAAATCGAAGATTATCTCATACAAGCATTTTTAGTTTGATTAGTTGGAAAAATACGCCCTGAGGAAATCGATAGTGTGATTTCATCGAATATTCCAGATCCGTCTACTGATCAACTACTACATATCGTGTGCGCTTATAGAAATTTCTCGCACTGTGTTTTCAATATTGAATTCAATATGTTTATTTCTGAATGTTTTGAGAGTTCAGAGAGTTCTGAGGGTTCAAAGAATTCAGTGGGTTCAGAAAATTCAGAGAATTCAGATTATAATACAGATTCAGAGATATCAGAGACTTCAAAGTGTTCAGAGAGATCAAAAAGTTAAAAGAGTTCAGAGAGTTCAGAATTCAGTCCAGAGTGCAGAGTTAAAAGTACAGTTCAGTGCTCAGAATTCAGAGTTGAGAGTTCAGAGCTCAGCGTTCAGATTTTAAAGTTTAGAGTTCAGTGTTCACAGTTCAGACTAAAGAGTTCAGGGTTCATATTACAAAATTTGGAGTTCAGAGTTCCGTCGCTAAATAAAACAACGTTTGGAAACGATGATAAATTCTGTTTCGATAAGTTTGTACTCAAAGGTTTTTCACATGTTTTATATACACACAAATATAACTTTTTGTCCACGCATCACTTGAGAACGTGTCGGTGTTTTTATATTGTTGTGTCCGCTTCCGGACAAAGAATGTTTGTATAGCGTGAAAAGTTAGAAAATAAGAAAATAGGAAAATTCGAAAAAAAAATTATTTCCCACGCGATCGTAGCGCATGCACAGTGAAGCGAAAATGGTCGGGATTCTGCCAAAACGAACCAAGCGCCAAAAACATTATTCTGAGATATTTCAATTTGAAATTTGAGCTTCCACTAGTTGACTGTGTCTAATCACATCTATCATTTTATCGCTCACGTGTTACAAACAGAATGTCATAATACATATTTTTAATTTCACAAAATTATTCCATGTTCCACAAAGTTCGTTAAAAATAGTTTTACCATCTTGGGCCCATTTTTAAATTTTCTGCATGGCTTCTATTTTGTATGAAAAAATAAAAAAAAATAAAAAATATGTACTTTGGATACAGCAAATTGAATTTTTATTTTGTAAATAAAAAAAGAGTACTAATTTTTTTTCTCAGTGTACATTTTTTCATATTCAACCATCAATACTCTATAACTCTTTCTAAGACACTATTTCGGTACGACTCATAGTTTTTGAGATATAAATTATTAAAAATTTCTCTTATTAAAATCGATACGCCCCTTTTCAAAAGTTACGCTTTAGTCAAAAAATTCCCAATTGCTGTGAAAAACTCATATTTCCTCCAACCCAAACGAAACACACTTTCATTGGAATCAAAAATACAAGTTTTTAAAATCTGCATTTTTAGGACGATTTCATTTGGAATTGCTGTTTTGCAGCCAGAGCGAACCAAGTACATGCTAGCCATTAACATAATATCATCAATATGGTCATTTTACAGTCGATAGATTATTATTTCCTGCATCCAGTGGTGTAAATAACTCAATTTTGAAAAAAATGGCGCTTGGTTCGTTTTGGCAGAACCCCGACCAAATGTTATCTAATTTTTGTTCGCGCATCCATTGAGAACGAATCGTTCGATTCGAGTTGTTTTTATATTATTGTGTTCCTCTTCATCCGAAGAATATCTTTATGGTCTGAGGAACTGTTAAATTTTGGAGGAAACTGGGAACACTGTCCAACATTATTAAAATATCAATCATCGCAGGTAAGATTACGACCCAAACAAAAAAAAACATCATCACCATTTCACGGTCAATGATATTCATATTCAAATCATGCACACATAATCACGTTCCGCTGAAAACGACCCGCACACAGAACCAGGTCAAGATCACACAAATTCCTCATCGACCATCCGAAAAAATGAGAGCCGTTCGCGCGCTGTAATAAAAATCAAAAACCGAGACGAAAATCGAAAGGAGAAAATCACATAATAACGCACGCTCTGGCCGATTCTGTGTGACCCACGGTTGAATGAACCTCCAAATGTTTACCCGATAATCTCTCCTCATAAAGTGCGGTCGGTCGCATCTCTTCCCCAAGGTCTTCCATTCGACGCCGATGATTTGAGACGACGATGGATGCTGTGATTATGCTCCTCGAAAATACACGCACGCGTAAATGGATTGGATTGCTGTCTAAACGATTTGTATTTAATTTTTCGAGAACCGAAATTCTCACCATTGTGTGTGTGTGTGGTGGGATGTGAGATCATTTCTGAAAACGAAACGGAGAGCCCTCAAAAGCTGCTTCTAAGTGTCGTCATTCAGTGGTGGGCGTTGTATTTCAAGAGGCGAAGATTAATAAACGCTTCTAATGGCCGAGCGCGCGGTTCGAAAGTTATCTCAAAGCAATAGAGGGAGAGCATGGTTTAACAAGTCGAGAATTTATGGATTTAATGTGCGTTGTGGTTAAAAAGAAATTGATAATCGTTTCATGTCGGACAATGCAACAACATGGATTATAAATGGAAGGCTAGTTGAGCGATGAATTATGATCAAGGCATTTTGGGAACCCCATCGGATGGTTTATTTTGTATTAGAATAAATTAAGGTTTCAGGGGGTCTTCGTAGCCACTTGGTTACGCGTTCGCTTACCAAGCGATCGGTCGTGAGTTCAAACTCAGGGCCCTCAATTGACCATCTTTGTGTTGTTATAGAATAACTACGTCCACGCAAACATCATCAGCGATGGAGATCGATCCACGGTCGAAATTAGATCGATTCATCCATACAACTGCTCTGCTCTGCAAGAAACATCGGGCTGCTGTTCTATAAATAACCCAACAATGATCAATATCAACTGTCTCCGCTGTCCGGTCTGCTGAACAATGGAAGAACAGAAAGAATACCCTTACGCCGAAATGGCTACTACTGTGTAATTTACCATAATGTAATGGAACAGAAAACTTAACGCCTACATGGCTACTACTAACTACTGTGTAATCTACAGTTTATAGAAACATAAACATATGTACATGTACACGATTAAAACCCGGCTCTATTACAGCTAAAATGCTAATGAGCCTAATAAATAAATGGGATAAAAAAAAAATTGAGGTTTTAGAATTTTGTTTTCTTTTGATCCGGTAGTGCTTTTGTTCAATTGCTTTGGAATACATAGTGAGATCATCGGAAGCGAAGCTGTTTTCTGCACTAAGTTAGCACCGATCGCTGAAAAAAAAACCGCTTCGTGTAAATTGTTTTATAACAAGCGCACCACGGAACACATTATCACCGTTCGCACCGAGCCCTGACGAAGAAAAGAGCGCGTGAAACGTTAATTAGTACTCATATTTAACCAATATCGCATCCCTTCTTTTTTCTGCGCCCATAGATTATTTATCTGACTTAAGTCGACCGGTCATATTCAAAGTACACTGCCCACCCATGAGGTAACTCAACGCGGGTAAGTCCACCGCAACGGTCCGTTCTGTTTCTCCTGTCTCTCTGCCAAGGCGAAAGTGAATCCGGAAAACAATATGGCTCACCACGTTCGGGGTGAAATTGGATAAAATCTTAACCCTTCCGCAGTCGCGCGGTCGGTCAGCCAGTCAATCAGTTTTATAACCGTGGCGAAAACATTGGCGTGGCTGGAGCGCTTTCCCACCTTTCATCGCGTGATCGATATCTTAATGAGTGAACGAAAACATAATTGTGCAGAGCGCGCGCGCTGAGGATACCACTGGGATAGAGATTCGGAAATTCCATGCGGATCCGTAGTGTTCCACCCTTTGAGATGCCGACGAACGACGATCGGATCGGAAGGAGGGACCCATACTGTGTGCACGTATTGGTTCCGTTTATGACCGCAAAAGAGGCCCCGTCATTAGTGTCAGTTTTACGTCAGTGAACGATTATGCAAATAGAGTGCCTCGCAAACTTACGCAGAAAAAAAACTGCTGGCGGGGTGGCTTGCTGCGGCTAACTGACGACTCTTTTGCAAAATAGGATGGTCTTTAACGTGCTTATGAAGGGCAATCTTCCGCACTATTGGATGACAGGAGAAAGTTTCCGCCGGAAAAATCCAGACCGTTATGTAACGGTAGCGGATGGACGCGAACGCAGATTGGTTTTTAGCGAATATTGTTTTCGGAAAATTGCAAAAATTTGCGATGAACAAATCGCTAACATTGAAAACGCACACTATTAAAATTTTTCAGCTCAGTGTCAGTATCAGCATCTCACGTTCTTCATCACATTCTTTATTTCTCATACATTGTATTGTTACGGAATTTACGGATACTCTCTGTGCGAACTAATTTATAATGAGAAGATGTATTCGTAGGGGAAGAAAAGGTAGACGTTAATAAAAGTTAGTCGATTATGGAATAGCAAACTGTCTGTGGACACACAGGTTATTCGCATCTGTGATTGGAGAAACGAAAAACCAATAAATTTTGTAACATTGGTGTCAGAAGTGGGGTATAAGCATCCTCACAATACAGAAATTGGTTATGTCATTGCCTACCACCAATGCACCTTCCGTAAATAATCTGCATGTTCAGCATGCCGGTGCCGAAGGTGACATCCTCAAAGCTATTGAAGTAATGTTCACCGAGAAGCAGAAGAAGGATGACGAGGACAGAAGGAATCTTATACAGAAGTTCGAGGAACTTAATGCGTCGGTTTCATCATCAGTTAATGATTTGCGAAAAGAAGTGAACGAGCAGTCGCAGGAGTATGGAGTGGAATTGGATCACCTGCGAAATCAAATGAATGCATTGTCAGCATTAAAAGATTTCAGTGTAGCGTTAAACGCTATGCAAATCACTGGGAATCCGATAGGCCAAAGCTCTCCTCAGCCCACTCGACGTGAAAGCGTCTCCCATTTTGGTGCAAATACTTCTGCACTGCCGGGCTTCAGTGGCATCGGTGATCAAACAGCCGAGCATAGAGAAATCACGTATGCAGCTGCAACTAACGTACGAACCGGAATACCATCACATGTAAAAATTACTCCGGACATATACGATGGAAGTAAAAATTGGTCAGATTACGTTCTATCGTTCGAGATGGGAGCCGATATCAATGGATGGTCTATGGAGCTTCGAGCAAAATATTTAGCCGCGATGCTGAGAGGCCCTGCACTCGAGGTCCTCCGAAATATCGCGCCAGAGATTCGTAACGATTATTATGTTCTCAAAAATTCTCTAAACCAACGCTTCGGAGATGAGTTCCGAAGAGGACTGCATCATGCACAGCTGCGGTCAAGGCAACAGCAACGATGTGAAGACATCACGACCTATTCCGATGCTGTCAAAAGACTCGTATCTTCGGCTTACCATAATTGTCCTAATGATGTTCGCGATTTAATTGCTCTCAATCATTTTATCGACGGTCTAATCGATCCTCTTGTCCAAGACCGAGTTCGGCTAGCCAACGTTAAAAAACTAGACGAAGCGGTTCAAATGGCTCTGCAAATAGAATATAGCCGAAATGCGACCAGATCGGCCCAAAAAGCTGTTAGATTAGTAGCATCAGCTACAACCGAAAGCGAACAATCTGTAGGTACACAAACCAGACCATTTCGTAAAAGGTACCAATACAAAACTAAAAACCGATCGGGAAACGATTGTTCGCCGGCTTAGTGGGGCATAGGTCGGCAAAAACTCAAGCTCCATCCAGCATCTATTACGTTCACACTTTAACGCGACATCATGGCAGTTATCTCGCTTCAATTAGTATAGAAGGTAAACCGTGCGAAGCAATTGTTGATAGTGGAGCAGCAAAAACTCTCATCAGCCGAAATTTCTATGAGAAACTGGGACAATTGATCACAAGTGTTAACAAAAAGTTCATACGGACCGTATCTGGACAATTAATACCAGTTTTGGCAGAAATCACAGTAACTTTCGCGATCGGACAGCTTAATGTTGACCACACAGCTTGGGTCGTTGACCTTCCAGAAGACTGTATCCTAGGGAGTGATTTTTTGGCCAAAAATGCTTGTAAAATGGATTTCGTGCGAGGAACGTTACAATTCTTGGAGACTGGGTCAATTCCGCTGACGCGATACAGCATAGAGGAAAGATCATTCCCAGCTGTGCTCCTAAGTGACGTGAAAATCCCAGCCAACAGCGAATTCATTGCTCCTGCTAACTGTGTTGTGAATCAGAGTCAACAAACGCTCATGGTTGAAGGAAACATAGATAACTCAGAACTCGTCATCGCGAGGACGATTTCCGACGCAGCACAAGAAATCGTTCCTATTCGGATGCTAAACACTTCAACGTCTCCTGTCATTTTAAAAGCCGGAACAATCGTCGGCGAGTGCCACCCGGTTTCAGTAATTCAACCCTCTGGGAATCAAGGTATCCGTAAGAGTGTTTGCGTCGGGCGAATCCCCAAACACCTTACTGCGCTTTTCACTGCGTCCAGCAGTAAACTTGATGCAAATCAACAATTAAAACTAGCAAATCTTTTAGAAGAATACCAGGATGTCTTTAGCCAAGACCCAAATGACATGGGAAAAACAACTGTAGTGAAGCATAAAATAAATACCGGTGACCACAAGCCAATTAAAATACCTCCAAGAAGAATACCTTTATCCAAACGAGAAGAAATGGACAGTCTGTTGGTGGAGATGGAATCGCGTGGAATTATCAAGCCCTCCCAAAGCCCTTGGTGCTCACCAGTCGTTTTGGTGAAGAAGAAAGACGGATCAACCAGGTTGTCGATTATCGTAAGTTGAACGATCTGACTATAAAAGATTCTTACCCTCTTCCCAGGATTGATCTGACCCTCGACGCCTTGAATGGGTCACGATGGTTTTCGACACTAGACATGCAGAGTGGCTTTTGGCAGGTTCCGTTAGATGAGGCAGACCAACAAGGATCTATGGAAATTTACCGTCATGCCCTTCGGTTTATGTAATAGTCCGGCCACCTTTGAACGTCTTATGGATCTGGTGCTAAAAGGACTCCCTTGGACGATTTGCTTGGTGTACATGGACGACCTAATCGTACACTCAGAGAACTTCGAAGGTCACCTTGAAAACTTGGCTGCAATCTTTAAAAGATTGCGTATCGCTAATCTGAAGCTAAATCCAAATAAGTGTACCTTGCTTGAGCACACGGTGAGATTCCTGGGACATACTGTTTCTTCAACCGGTGTGCATACAGATCCAAGCAAGATTCGGGCAATCCTCGAATGGTCACGTCCAAAAGACAAAACGGAACTGCGAAGTTTCATTGGAATCTGCGCTTACTATAGGAAATTCGTGAAGGATTTTTCTGCCATAGCGAAGCCACTACATCAATAAACTGAACCCAAAATGAAATACGCCTGGAGCCCAAGCTGCGAAGAAGCCTTCGTGAAATTGAAGCAACTACTAACAACAGCTCCGGTCTTAGCATTCCCCGACGGACAATCATCTTTTATCCTCGATACCGACGCAAGTTATTACGGAATAGGAGCAGTTTTGTCCCAGATGCAAGATGGGAAAGAGAAAGTAATCGCCTACTATAGCAAATGTTTGTCAAAAGCGGAACGTAATTACTGCGTGACCAGAAAAGAACTTCTTGCTGTTGTGAAATCGGTAAATCATTTTCATCATTACTTGTATGGACGGCAATTTCTACTCAGGACCGACCACGCTGCCTTACAATGGTTCCGCAATTTCAAATGTTTGGAAGGGCAGTTGGCGCGCTGGGTGGAACGCCTATCAGAGTACGATTTTCGATGTGAGCATAGACCTGGACTGAAGCATCGCAACGCTGATGCACTCTCAAGGAGACCCTGTTACGATACCAGCTGCCAGCATTGTGATAAATTAGAATCGAAAAATCAAAACGAGCTGGAGGATTGTCGAGTGATTTACAATGGAGGACGGGACTTATCAGCAGTTCAATTAACCGATGTCGATTTAAAATTAGTTGTCGGATGGGTGAAGGCAGGACACCGACCGAAAGCGGACGATATTGCTGGACTTTCTACTATTTGCAAGTCTTATTGGAAAAACTTCGACGACCTGGGAATCGTAAATGGAGTCTTGATCCGCAGATTTCATAAATCAAATGGAACATTCTTTCAGACAGTTTTACCAAAAACTTTGGTACCTGAAATTCTAACAAACATACACAACGGTTTGACTGGTGGCCATTACGGTGTCAATAAGACTACATCGAAGGTTAAAGAAAGATTCTATTGGCCTGGAATGTCTCGTGACATAAAATTATGGTGCATGCAGTGTACAATTTGTTCGGCTAGGAAAGGTCCTCCAAAACGATTGCGAGGAAACTTAGAACCATCACTTGTCGGGGAACCGTTTGAAAGACTCGGTATAGACATTCTAGGTCCATTGCCTGCCTCTTCTATCGGAAACAGATACATTCTGGTAATCTGCGATTATTTCACCAAATGGCCAGAAGCTGTAGCTCTCCCGACTCAAACTGCCGAAAACGTTGCTGAAGCTCTGGTAGCAACTGTTGTTTCGAGATTTGGCGTGCCTCGTAGCATACATTCGGATCAAGGAAGAAATTTTGAATCAGATGTCTTCAGAGGTATGTTAAAGCTTTTAGGTGTTGATAAGACTCGTACTACAGCTTTACATCCACAATCTGACGGTTTAGTAGAAAGGATGAACAGAACGCTTCTGGACTATCTCGCGAAATTTGTCGATAAGGATCAACACAACTGGGATAAGCTTCTACCCTTTGCGCTAATGAGTTATAGAGCAGCTGAACACAACTCCACCAAATTTTCTCCTGCTCTGTTAATCTTAGGAAGAGAAATCAGACTACCCATAGATCTCTGGCGACCCCCACCTCCAGACAGCGGTGTCTCATCTTTACCGGCATTCCTGCAAACAAAACTGGAGCAAATGCATAAAACAGCTGATATCGTCAGAACAAATTTGAAGATAACCGCAGACAGCATGAAGGAATGGTATAATCATAGTTCAAATCAAATCGACTTGTATGTTGGGCAGCTTGTTTGGTTGTACAATCCAAAGCGCAGTTTGGGTAGATCTCCAAAGCTCCAATCAAACTGGGAAGGTCCGTATCAAATCGAAAGGAAGTTGAACAAGCTGATTTCCGAGATTCGACGGGGTAGAAGTGATAAAAAAATTGTTCACATTGATCGTCTTGCACCCTATTCTTCAACAAGATAACTTGTCGGGACGAACAAGTCCTGAGAGGAGAGCTGTGTTACGGAATTTACGGATACTCGCTGTGCGAACTAATTTATAATGAGAAGATGTATTCGTAGGGGAAGAAAAGGTAGACGTTAATAAAAGTTAGTCGATTATGGAATAGCAAACGAAGCTACACGTGTTTTACTCCGTCGTAAAAAGATTCATGAAACGTGGTATAATCCCTACTTCAGTATTCCGTTTTGTCTGTGGACACACAGGTTATTCGCATCTGTGATTGGAGAAACGAAAAACCAATAAATTTTGTAACAGTATTTTATTCGAGGGCTTCAAGAAACAGTGCTGATTGTTTTCAATTACTCTGATCGATAATTAGTTATTAATTCTATGAATTGTTTCGCCTAGTTGAAAAATCGGCCAACTCCAAAAATTAAAATTTTACAGGAAAGACGATTTTCTGTAGCATCATGCCACCCGTTTTGCAGCACATCATGATTTTCAAATGTGTGTTTTTTAGAGAATTGATCGATATTGATCCTGTTCTCTATACCAATAAGTGCAAAAATGTATCTAAGGTCTAAGAAACCGAAAAAATGAATTTCTCAAACTTGTGGAGTTTGCCGGTTTTACAACTTGTGGATTACGTTAATATCTTTTATATATTGGGCATTCAGTGTTATGATGGAAATTTCCACCATTTTGCAATGAGGCAAACATGTTTGCATCCAAATTTTGCATCCTTCCATCCAACGCTACATGTTATTTGCATATAATTTTTTCAAACTTCCATCCAATGCAATATGTTGTGCATGACATGCTTTCTAATAGCAGTTAAAAGTACATCACGCTCCGATGCGCAACCTAAAAAGTAAGATGTCCCAACTTACAATAGGGAAAGAAGAAAAATCGAACGGTTATCCGATTCAGATAACTGTTCGATTCCAGAATTTGAGATTTTTACCTCCATAACTCGATGGTCCCTTGGATATCGAGTTAGAGAGAGTTGACTGTACTTATTTAGATGCAACATGTTGCTTTTCATGAGAAGATGTATCTATTTTCTCAAACTATTTATGGTTTTAGGCTGGCTAGCGAACTTATCGTGTAAATACGGGTTTTATACGAATGATTTATCTTGCTTGGAGAAGAAAATGATTAACTTATGGCTTCTTGTTAACAGAACGGAACGAATGAAATTCTTAGAAAGTTCTGGCAAATCATTGAGGATATATATAGAACATCATAATGGGAAAATACAAGCGATGGAAAATGCAGATTTTGGAACATCTCGGAAGATCTCCGCTATCCACAACTGCTTCCAAAATTAAGGAATAAGTTGAAAAAGTAACGGAATTTTATCGTCAAATGTAACCAGTTGCATCTAAACAAGTCTTTTTTTCAAAGGTTTGTGGCTTTTTGAACACTGATGTTGCCTGTTTGATATTTTTGTGTATCTCTCGTATATGGTCCTACCTTCGAATCATCCCAGCCAACATTGAATTTTATAACTTTCTATATTCTAAGTCGAGTAAAAAATAGAATCGAATCACAATCATTGTATACTTTCATCATGTGTAAACAGGTCGGATTCGATTATATACAGACTCGATTATATGTGATTCGATTATATGCAATTTTGAACTACAGTTTATTTTTATATATATTTTTTCTATATTTCAAATATGACTCATTTCAAGAATAAATGTAACCTTTCAACGTTAAGGTGTAATTTAAGTGACAGGAATTGTTTATATCGATATTGCAGCCGAATTAAGGAAGATGTCATGATGGGTGTCAAAGAACAAATTTTAGAGCGGTTAGAGAACTTCAATTTAATAGATATAAACAATCTAGTTTAATATAAATTATTAGGATGAAATTAATAATAACACATTAAAAATTATTAACTTTTAAGTTTTTCGCTTCTAAAATGTTATTAAAATCCACTAATTTAAATGTTCCACTACTATATCCTGTACTAAATTTTCTCATCTTTCAAATGAAAGCAACAGTCTTCCGTAGCGTACTTTGTAGAGCCAGTTTGAAGCAACAGAGTCGGAAACAAAAAAAAAGTTCTATAACTCTGTCATTGTTGAATTTTGAACATTTGCGTAGAAAGATTTTTTTTCATCAAATATGATCGTCTATCACCTCCTGAGATAATCTGGATAAATTTATTTTTTTCATGTGAGAAAGGTGTTTCCTGACTTTAAAGGGATGAATCAAAAATCAAATTCTTCTTTTATATTCAAAAAACGAAAAATACATGCAAAAAAAAAACGAATAAAAAACTTTTTTTTTCACTCGATTATATACAGGATTCGATTATATACAGTGAAAAGAAATCAGATATAATCCAGTCCGCGCTGTATAAAATTGAATGAAGTGCGAAAACCCCGATTTCATTCATCACGATATATTAAGTTGTAATGTGGCATGACAAGCATCGGTTCTACGATATACACTATCGCAAAATCGAACTAATCTACATCATATATGCACATCATTCAGATGCAGTTCGTGAGTCACATTAACGTCAATGTATTACCGCGTAAAAATGTGTTACATGATGTGAAAAATCCTTCAACAGTAAAAAATTAGATCGTAATAGATAACATATTACATCATATTGTGAATTTTACACATGAAGATCCGCGATGACGTGTGTACAGTATTAATCTCTCCCAGATCAGCAGGCTCGAAGGCAGAGACTAAAATTAAGTAGTGTATCGAAAAGTAATCGCAAAACAATAAAAAATAAATAAAAATTCAAATTGGTTGTTGAAATTATGGGGTATAAATATGATGCTGCATAGCATACACTATAGTTAAACGATTTTTTCCGGGTTTATGTATTTTAGTACATCATATAACAATGAAATATATGGTATAGGATGATGTAAATATCTGATGCAATCGATTTCTACATATACACGATTATTGACTTTGAAGCCAACATCCAAACATCCGAAATAAAAACACTTTTCTTATAATATAAATACCAATATTTATATTATAAGAAAAGTGTTTTTATTTCGGATGTTTGGATGTTGGATGTTGGCTGTTGGTTGTTGGTTGTTGGATGTTGGGAGAGATTTTGATATATTAAATATTTTTATTAGAATACTAGCATTAATTCGTAATTTCCAGTCAATTTGCATTATTTTCATCATTATTCTCGTTCTTTCATTAATTTATTATCATAGATAAGCAGTAATTCAAGAAGCGAAGGATTCACAGAGCAATAAAAATCCAATTTGAGCAAATTGACAAATTAACTCTCAACATTAACATGCACATTGAACATCGAAGTAGTTTTTTAGAAAAATTCCATCTCCAACGCATAATATAATACTCAATTCGCTTCTTTCGAATATTACCGTAGAAGGCATCAAAACATTTGAATTAACTCTTTTCTAGAAAGTGTTCGTGGCTCTGAAAAGTGTCGATGAATAGTTTTGTGAAAACAGTTGAAGAAGGATAATTGATGATTGACCTTTATACCTGCGAGAGAAAAACACATGCTGATAAGATGACACAATTTGTCTTCTTATAGCAAAGCATCAATGCAACAAGGCAGTCTCTGACGAATTTCATGCGAACTCGACTGGCTGTTGGCAGCACCATCTCAGATAGCAGTGAAACTTTGTGGGTGTAAGCACACAAATCTTTTAAGCAACTTTGCTTCTTAAAATATTCAAAAAAACGTACTTGACATTAAATAGATAAAAGTCTGTTTTCTGATTCGGCACCCTTGCTGAGAGACGTAGTCCTACGTCAAAAGACGGGTGGGCAATGTCGGGGATATAACCGGAGAGACGCCTCATTTTCGTATTCCAGTGCAGATTCAATGTAAGTAAACTAAATGCTTGCACTGAACGACGCAAACCACTCCAAGTAGTTCAACGCTCCAAAGTAGCGAAGCAATACAGCTTTTGAATTGACTCTTTGCCTTGGTATTAACATGTATTGTTGACTGCTCGCTGTCTAGAGCGGCTCTAAAACACTAAATTTATTGAGTAGTTTTTCAGTGTCTCTTAGCAAAATTATATCTTTATCGCTCCCAAAGACATCATCATTCTCAAGGAAATAATCCTCAGACAATACTATGTAGTAACTTTCGCTGAACGGCGAAAGAAAATGCTCACCGAATGGGTTATTTGGAGTTCACCTCAAGTTTTCAACTTGATCTCTCATCGCAGGGGAATACCGGCTTCACATTCTACTTTAAATGCAATGCACTTTTACGACGCCACTTTTAGCCCGGAAACAATGCACGAATTGGCGAAAGTTCAATGAGTAATTTTTCTTTTTCATTTGTTCATGCGATAAAGAGATGTAGAAAGAATGTTCTTACCAAATTTGAAATAAATCGGTTGTATAGAACTTGAGATATTGTGTAGGCCAGTTTTAAAAAAGTAGTTTCGATTAAAACGCGGACAAACTATTCAGTTTGAATGAGTTTAACTCGGTAAATAATGGAAAATTCGTGAAAATTTTCTACGAATATATTCTTGAATATCTAAGCTCAGAAATATGAAGATTTTTTTTTCTGAATTTCTAGAATTTTTCCAGTTTTTATCTGCTGTAATTCATTCGTTATAGACTTTCTGATTTCAATTATTCCTGATTTTTACAGTTTAGCAGTCGTTTAGATTTTCCAATTCTCCTGTAGGAGCTTGGAACCTGCGACCAGAATTACTATATCTACATAATAATATGTATCTATACAGATATTTCAGACCTTTTGAAACCAAGAATCTGTAGTTACAGATTACAGATTTCTTGTGTTTCAATTTAAAAATGCAGATTTTTAAAAATAACTAATATGATAATATGATGTCAATATTAGTTTTTCCAATTTTATCTCATCAATTTTATTCATATAGCATTTGAATCAGTCTAAATAAGAATCATTTTGGCATTCATATCTAGAGTGATGTCATTTTTTTCTCATGTTCGATCTAAGGCGAAAAGATACAAAAGTTTGGGTCATCGGGTGTTTAGCTTCTTCTTACTAAAGCATAGTGAATGTGAGTTCCAAAAGTGTGTCTACTTCTGCTAATCTTGCTTTGAATTCTCCTGTTTTAAGGATTAAAAATGTCTAAAAGAATCATCGATACGTTTTGACGTAGGATTATGTTTTGGGGAACATAGTGAGTACGAATTCAAAACCCAAGCATCGTGTTGAAAAAACACATTGTGGTCTTCACGTTTATAGTTGAAAGCCCAAAGCGCCGGAAGGGAACAAATAAGATTGACTCAATTCACGAAATATTGGAGCTTAAACCATCGAAAGTGCTGATGATACTCGATAGAGGTCTAACTGGAATCCGTCTTGAACGCAACCTGGAGAGGTTCAACCGAAATATTTTGGAAATTTAACAGCATCTAAGGAAGCCACACGTCCGATTTGAAGCTGTAGAAACCGAAGGCTCTAAACTGGACACAGAAAAAATATGAATCTAAATGATACATGCCCGAATCATTCAATTAGAATGAGGAAATTCTATCAGAACCTATCCGTGTCCTAAGCATACGGCTTCAGAGCGCCTTTGTGACCATTTTTCAAGAGTTGAGAGTTATCCCATTTTAGAATTATTAACTTATTATGTCATCGCCATGTAAACAAGATTATACTTCAAAATTCGACTCACGAATTTAATACAGGTTTCAATGCAGATTCACTGAGAAATAAGTTAGATAAAAAGATTTGTTGAGACCAAAAACACAGATTTTATGATGACACCCTGCCTGCAACTATGAGTTTGATCTTTTGTAGCGCTTTTTCAATTGATCAATCTTTTAATTTTTCTGTACAACAATGAGACATCAAATGACTGACAACAATGCGTACTGTTCTAACTCTATAATTCCTTTTTAACAGTTTTTTTTCAGTCAACCTCAAAGTTAAAAAAAAGTTAAAAAGTTAAAAAGTTAAAAAGCTAACATGGAGAGCTTTTTAGCTTTTTACCTTTAAAAAAAATCATTTTTTCATTTGTTGCAATTCATTCATTATACATTTCATGATTTTGCTTCGTTTAACTCATTAGCAACAAGCTGTGAACAATATTTTTTTTGACGAAATCCATTGGCATAATTTTTATTATTGACGTTAAAGGAACCCCAATGTTCCAGATATTTTCCAATGTACCACTTTCCGGAGAATAACTAAAAAACCAAAAATCGAATATTGGCCAAAACCGGCTTTTTTCTTGCAGGAACTTCAATAGAATGTCGTTTTACCTACATCACAATGTGTATTCTTTTATCAAAGTACTGTAAATAAGTTATCATATTGATGTATATTCTTAGGTATTGTTTTTTTAGGTTATGTCATTGAAACACCTTCCGCACATATTTGTTTTAAATCGAATGTTTAGCCAAATACAGTTATACAAAATGAAATTAAATTGATGATGAATGACAGCTAATAAAATTAAGTTATCATTTGGTTCAAAAACATCATCAAAGGTTGCTTTCCATAGATATCAAAAATTATCAAACCCTTGATATATCCAAATTTGTAAACCTGTGAATCTGATTTCCAATTGTTTTCTCCTAGCTATACCATTTATCTATAATTTGTTCTTCAGTTAGCTGTTTCTAATATGTTATATAATCCGCTAGTGTTCCAAGTTTTCTTATTAATTTCTTGTCATTTTGTCAGTACTATTTTTTCTGTCTTTGATTACTATGGAGTTTTTAATCCTTAAATCCAAAGTGTTTTCGGTGGTTTTTGATATTTTCAAATTTCTGCTCAAGACGAACCCGCAATCTCGATTATATACAGTTTTCGATTTCTTTTCACTGTATATAATCGAATACTGTATACAATCGAGTCAAAAAAATGTTTTTTCTTTATTTTTTTTTTGCATGTATTTTTCGTTTTTTGAATATAAAAGATGAATTTGATTTTTGATTCATCCCTTTAAAGTCAGAAAACACCTTTCTCACATGAAAAAAATAAATTTATCCAGATTCTCTCAGGAGGTGATAGACGATCAAATTTGATGAAAAAAATCCTCCTACACAAATGTTCGAATTTCAACAATGACAGAGTTATAGAACTTTATTTTTGTTTCGTACTCTGTTGCCTCAAAACTGACTCTACATTACGCTACGCTACGGAAGACTATTCTCACGCTTTCATTTGAAAGATGAGAAAATTTAGTACAGGATATTGTGGTGGAACAACAAAATTAGCGGATTTCAATAACATTTTGGAAGTGAAACACTTAAAAGTTAATAAGTTTTAATGAGTTATTATTAATTTTATCCTAAAACTTTATATTATTAAACTCGATTGTTTCTGTCAATTAAATTGAAGTTCTTTAAATGCTCTACAATTTGTTCTTTGACGCACAACTTCTAGCTTTCTTAATTTGGCTGCAATATCGATATAAACAATTCCTGGTGAAAATTCAAGCATAATCTTTCAAAATCTCGATTTTTACCCCACTGTACATGTAATAGACACTTACACTTCACCTTAACGCTGAAAGATTACATTTCTTCTTGAAAAAAGCCATATTTGAAATATAAAAAAATCATACAAATGAAATACAAATTTCAGCATAACTCGAAAATTAATCAAGCAAACGGAACCAAATTTGGCATGTGTAGGTTTTAGGGTGCAATACATGTTTCTATGCTGGATAGACACTCGTCCCCCTCTCTAAGGAGGGGCTACCATACAAATGAAATACAAATTTCTGCATAACTCGAGAATTAATCAAACAAACGAACCCGAATTCGGGATGTGAGGGTTTTTGGGTACAAACATTGTTTCTATGATGGTTAGACACTCCACCCCCCTCTCTAAGGGAGGGATATCATACAAATGAAATACAAATTTTAGCATAACTGAGAATTAATCAAGCAAACGGAACCAAATTTGGCATGTGGAGGTTTTAGGGTGCCATAAATGTTTCTATGCTGGATAGACACTCCTCCCCCCTCTCTAAGGGGGGCTACCATACAAAAGAAATACAAATTTCAGCATAACTCGAGAATTAATCAAACAAACAAACCCGAATTTAGGATGTGAGGGTTTTTGGGTACGAGCATTGTTTCTATAATGGTATGATTATAAGGATTGTTGGTACATTTGATGTTTGCGCCAACGAAATTGATGATTGTTCGGAAGTGGAAATGTATTTTAATGTGATAAAACGCACTCCTATATCTTCTTCTATCTAGATAAATAAAAATGGATCGCCGAATGTGTTGATAAGAGCAAAACTCGAAGAAGGAATTATCCGATTTAGGGCTATCTTCATTGTATCAAATTTCCTGTATCAAACATTTATTCTATGTAACGGAGAAACATGTTATTTGCGAGTGATTGAAAAATATTGAACGAGAATTGTGTCTGAAAATAATTTGATAATGACGAGTTTTGGTAGAAGTTCTAGGAAATTTATATTAAAAGTAAATTGTAAATGATCAATTAGAAGATGAATTAACGAACAGTTCTGCGATTGAACCCATTATCATAAGTAAGAAAGCGTGAATGTTTGGAGGTATTGATAACAAAAAAAATTGTGGGCGGGATGAAGTTTGCCGGGTCAGCTAGTAGCTAAATAAACTACAATTTCAAAGCACCCTGCTGCGCGTTGTGACATCAAGATTTATTACTAGTTTTGAAATACAAAAAAAAACAAGTCAGACAAACTCACATCCAAATTTGCACCTAGCTGCCGCCTTTTTGTCATCATACTAGACTTTTAATACACAAAACATAAACAACATCACCATCCAGCAGCAATCAGTCTGCACTACACGCTTAAAATCCACACGAAAAGGAAGCCATCACGATTCGCGTACGCATACTTTCCGTCAGCCTGCGTAAATAATGATCGTCGCTAAAAAAGCTAGCGAAATCGCACCAAACTCACACTGAACACTCTCCGGCGCGCGGATGGAAAATCATAAACAAGCAATAAATTAGCACTGGATGGACATTTCAAAACGAGCGCGCCACCACTCACAGAAATCAGAAGCCGTGTTCGGATGCTAATTAAAACCGCGCGCGAAATTTGATCCTCCCGATCGTGCGTAGCGCGTTTCCGTCAGTCAGTCCTTGGGAGGGAAATTTAAAACAACACTCGCGCGAAACCTTTCGCCCGGGGGCAATAAATTCAAATTCACTTCAGAAAGCAGCACTTAGCGGCGCTGTGCCAACTGATCCGTGTTGGATGCTATCGGGTACTAAGCCATTCGGTTCGTCGTAAT
Source organism: Toxorhynchites rutilus septentrionalis (assembly GCF_029784135.1). Classification (NCBI taxonomy): domain Eukaryota; kingdom Metazoa; phylum Arthropoda; class Insecta; order Diptera; family Culicidae; genus Toxorhynchites; species Toxorhynchites rutilus. Next base: position 39,691,050 of record NC_073746.1, read on the forward strand.
GGAAAATGTATCCTGGGGGAATTTACGAACTTAATTTACGAGGTCCTATAAAATAAGATAAGATTATCACATCATTTGCATGATTGGCCGGTCAGCTAACGCTTTTTACCTCACGCAGAGTCCTGCCATGATGTACTGGTGTTGTTTTTGTAGACATTGATGAAGCATTATCGAACAGGTTTGTTTGGGTATAGACGGAGAAGAGATAAGGCAAACGGAGAGGGGTCGTCAGTGTGCAAAACAGAAATACAGTGTGATGAATCAATCGGAGATAAGCGATGGGTCATAGTTCCGAAATGGTATTTTTTATCTGTCTGGATTATCGATTTCGAGCAAACGATATCCAATAATCCTCCACTGCATTGTCGATGCCATCTTTTGAGCCGTTCACTGCATACAATTTGATTAACCTCGTAGAACAAACCATTGAAAAATGCGATGAAATAATGTAAATTCTTTCCATAATAGAAATTTAGAAAAAAAAATACAGATGAAGCTTTCATCAGTATTATTGTAGCATGAAAATAAAATAAAGTAGGTAATGATCCTGAATCTATTAAACAATTGGATGAATTCATCAAAAAATAAGAACACAAATTTAATTCAAAATAAAGGATCCGTTTTTGTAAAACCAGTAAATAATAATCAAATGAAAAATAATGGAATAAATAAATAAATAAATAAATAAATAAATAAATAAATAAATAAATAAATAAATAAATAAATAAATAAATAATAAAATAAATAAATGAAGACTGACGACCACGAAATTTGCAAGTACCGACAATTGGTCATGGAACTCAAATATTTGGGGGTGGTGAGTGGTAAGCTTGAGGTAGGGGCTTGGAAATGCCACGGAATTCCCCCAACCAACAGTTCTCGTGACTTGACAATTTATCATAAAATCACCCAGGTAGAATTCTCATGGCTCAGCAAGGCAGCTGAACCGCATCAGAACTCTGGCAGAGCTATGACGATATCCGCTCGCGAGGGTGGCAGCCAGAACCCAACCAAAAGCCATTCTCATTTTTCCGTTCTGTTATTCTTCACGTCGCTGCTGCTAAGCCGCCACGAACGTGCATTGCCGCATTCAATCATAATGGCATAATGGCGTGTTTATGAGACACACCGACCGTAGACTCGAACGGTGTTCTCCCTCTGTCTGCTGGCAACAGGAGAAACGCCGGGTGTCAGAGGTGCAACTTTGCAACAATCGATTGCGAGGGGTTGGCAAATTTGTAACCTTCAAATTAGCACCACAAAACTACCAACCACTCGCTGCGCCAATGGCCCGCGAGGAACTCAGCCTTTGCCAACCGATATAATCGATTGTGGCGCAGAGGAATCGAAGCGACCGGAGTCTTATTGTTCACTCTACCTATTCCCTCCACCGGTAGTGGCGATGTTTTGGCTCCGGGGGACTCACGATCTATAGCTGATCGTGAGATGATCGCTAGAACCTTGCCCTTTTCGTCGCTTGTGGGGGTAGAAATGCTTGCGAAATGCAGCTGGTTATGACTGACACCCGGGGTGAAAGGTGATTCTATGCGAGGTCAAAGATGCAATTACAGATGTAATGATGTTGGACTTGGGCTGGGTAAACAACACGATCTGGTTACGGGTCTACCAGAAGCCCCAAAAGCTTCATTACATAAGAAGCCCGTAATAAATCACGCGCCTTCCTACATATCCGGGCAGTTGCATATGACGTGCTCCGAAGCCTGCTCACGTCTGGCCCTGTTGCATCTGGTTGATATTAGCTCGACCGGGCCGTCCAGAAAGGGCTTCCGTCATAACTGCTGCATGTTGACTTAATTCGCCGCCGCTGCTGCTGGAAACCTCCGCGGGAAATGTATCAATTATATTAGATTTATGAGATCTCGCTCGCAAGTCACATCGGTTCGGGGAATCGGCTATGCGCTCCTGCGCGAGGAGAACAGATCAGCAGCAGCGCCAACGTTGTCAGACCACAATTGCATAATAGAGACCCCGATGTCAATCGCGTGGCGTGGTAGTGGATTATCTTCTGTCAGACCGAGTTAACATGAACACAGTTGATTGATCTGTGTATGCATTTTTTTTTTGCTCCGCTGTCGTCGGTCATTAGGATCGAGTGTACGTTCGTCACGTTCCCTACAGATGAAATTTCGCCTGTTTTGTTATCTGCTTTCAGCCCTGCCAATCTCAATTGCGGACAATTTGCTCGATGAGAGGTCACTCACCACAAGAAAAACGCAAACGATGCGGGTGTTGTTGCAGGCAATAAAAAAATAAGAATGCAACAAACTAACAGTGAATTTTTTACACGTTCCCTAACAAAGCTTCCAACGACGATGAATGCAATTCACACTTGATTGTGACGGAATTTGTCACTTTCGCTTTACTGCTCTTTGTTACTACAGTGACCGACATGCCAGGTATGTAAATTTTGATACCGGAATTTTCAATATTTTTAACACATATGTTTGCCATATATTTTTGTATAAGAATGAAAACGTTATTTTATTCAAATTGCCCATCACCAGCTACACATTTATCCCATTTTCTGAAAAATTGTGGATGCCATGTTAGAAACTAATGCATCGATGCAAATAGGTAGTGAATAATCCTTGTTCCCATGAAGTGGCTTTTTGTTGCTTTTTTGACATAAAGTTAATGCATTGCCTGATATGTAGTGTAGAAAGAAACCCCGTTTATTAAATGTGGTAAAACTGACGCAAAATCTCTCTGTAGGAACGTGGTTATCGAAAGAAAAAGTCAATGAAGAGAAGCGATCAAAGTTTGATGTGATAATCATCACATCTACGAAGAATCTAAAAATAACATCCAAAAATACTAGGAACAATCCCATAAACATAATCCAAAAATCTCAAATCACAGAGTTAATTAAATAATCTAAAATCAAAAAACTGAAATCTGAAATCGAAATATCTAAAATTTTGCTGCTCGCATGATACAAGTCGTAAATCGTTAATCACATATCATGAGTCGTAGAATAGTTGTAAATTTCATTCAATTTTCAGTACAGAGAAATTTAAGAAACAAAAATTTAAGGTCAGCTTTTATTGAATTTTTCAAATTTCGGGTGTTTCGATAAAAAGGCGTATGACGACGATTTCAAATGATTCTGAAGATAAAGTCTCCGATTTCTTTCACTATCGAATCAAATCGAGTTCATTTTTTTTCTTTTATTTTTTTCTTTTATATCTGTCAAATTAAATCCAGTCAATTTTTTTTTCTTTTATTTGTTTCTTATACATATGTTTTTCGTTTTTTGAATATAAAAAAAAGAATTTAAATTTTTAATCATCCCCTTTAAAATCATAAAACACCTTTCTCACATAAAAATCAAAATTCACTAGGTGATGAGGATTATTAGGGTGGCAATGGATGAATGGAAAAAATGCATTATCGAATTTTAAAAACCGACCATGTACAATTTGTTTATTGACCCAAAAAAATTACCTGTGCAAAGTTTTAGCTCAATCGGACATGATTTAGGGGTGTCTCAAGAATTCACAAAGTTTTGATTTTTTGATCTTCGAAAATCTTCCAATGGGGAAAGTAAAGGAAATTTGGAAAATCGAAATTTTTTTGATGCCAAATGACTTAAAAATGCGTGAAACGTTGAGGTCTAGTGTTATCTCGAAAAAGCATTTTGGCCGAAAATCGATCTATCTCGACGTTTCATGCATTTTTAAGTTATTTGGCATAGAACTTTTTTTTCGATTTACCAAATTTCCTTTACTCCCCTCAGAAGATTTTAGAGGATCAAAAAATCAAAACTTTGAGCAACAAAAGGAGGAACAAAAATCAAAACTCTAAAAATCTGAAGTCTGATCTGAATATCTGAAATTTATAAAAATTGTAATCAAAAATCAAAAATCCAAAAATCTGTGAATCAAAAATCTTACAGATGAAAAGAGAAAAAAAACCTAATCTAACGGGTGAGTAATCTAAATCCAGACTTGAAAAATCTGAAAACTGCAAAACCAAAAATCTAAAACAAAAAAAAAATACAAAAATCCAGAAAGCTGAAATTCAAAAACCTTGGAGAAGAAAAGGGTAAAATAATGCCTTTGAATAAGTTAAGTCCAAGGAAATTCAAAAACCGAGAACCCAAAAATTTAAAATTATGAAATCCAAAAATCTGAAATTCGAAAAATCCAAAAACTAAAAATTTTAAATTCAATAACTTTAGAGAGGAAAATGAAAAAAAGAATAGTTTTTGAGTAAGTTAAATCCAACTATCGAAAATTCAAAAACCTTAGAAAAGAACAGGGGAAAAGAATGCTTTTGAATGATTTTAATCCAAACATTGAAAATTCAACAACCGAAAAAAAAAAAATTTCTAATCAGAAAACCAAAAATAAAAAAATAAATAAAAAATCTAAAATCTTGAAATCTGGAATCCGAAAATCTGAGATTCAAAAACCTTAGAGTGGAGAAAAGGTAAAAAATCTAAGATCCAAAGAATAAAATCTAAGATTCGAAATTCAGTTACCTAAAATTCAATTCCAAATCCCTAAAATCTAAAAGCCAAAAATCCGAAGTCCAAACATCTGAAATTGGAAGCTGGGTTCCACATCATTCGACGGACAAACGAAAATCGGAAAAGTATTTGTGATTTTTTTCTTGTTAGTGCAGGAAAGAGTAATTTCTGCACGAAATCGTGAACTGGAATGAAAACAGATAATATTTCAAGAATACCAAGTGCAAAAAAAAAAAAGTATGTTGACTCCTGTCAATCGATCACATTGAGCGCAATATCTGGAAAGGAATCACAAAGTGATTATTCTTAATAACAATGCCTCGGCAATTTGTTTTTATTTTCTCTCGCGAGAGATATGCGCGTATCGTAGTTTTTGGAATTTAATTTGATCTTTACAAATGATTGTAACACTACTCCTCACTAGTAAATTAGGTAAAGTCATTTCTCTTTCTATTTCTTTCAAACCATTAAGAAATTGGTAACTTCTGTAGGAAGTTTTCTTTTATTTAACTGTATTTCAAAAAATAATTCTAGCACCCGATTTGATCTCGATCGATTTGATGACTCTCTAAGAGTTCTCTCAGAAATCCCCACCTACCGCTACCTAATGAATAATTATTAAAATTTTATTAGGAATATTAGAGAAATTCTTACGCGCGACGAGTCCCTTGACTTATTGCCGATTTTTTCATACTCTCGTTCAGATGACATCAAAAATATGATCGATTTCTCCGTTGTTCTCTTGGACTACTCACATACTATTCCGCCGACGTGTGTCAAAATACACAGGAGATTAAAGAGACTTTCAAGCTCGATAACTTACAAAATATATCGCCTACCTATTTTATGTTCACGCTTTGAAGAAATTTGGAATAATAAATAATCGAAAACCTGTTTTGAACACCATTCAGTTTCCCTTCATGTACGAAAACTTGAAGTCACTGCCGAAATCTTGTTTACATTTGAAAGGGTGGTTCAATTAAAAAATGGAAATTAAATTTTAGTTTATTATTTAAATCATAATCATCTAAAAAATAAACTTATTTCGATGATGGAGTATCCTTTGAATCAGGGTAATTTAAAAGCTTTATTCCTAAAAGAGTTCGTTTTCGAAATTTTCCAATTACAAGTTTTCGAAGAATGGCGAAATTTTTTTTTCAAAAGTGATTTGGGTTACTCAATCAACGATATGGATGGAGCGAGAATGTTTTTTACGTTATGTGTTCAGATTAAGAATATGTTTTAAAATAAATGTAAATTAGATTAAATTCCAGATATTCAATTTCATGGTTCTATATTTTTGTCACAAAACAACTAGCTCAACTACTATTTTTCTATAGAACCAAAAGTTGCATATTCTCATGTCATTCTGGTTAGAAATATATTATAGTTTATTATATTCTTTCGCTGCTGAATATGAGCTAAAATATATGTCCATATTCAGTAGCGAAAGAATAGAATAAACTCCATATCGTCACACTTTCTGTCTCACATCTAACAGAGATTGAATGATTTTTATTTAGCTGTAAGCTGATTAATTCAGTTCAGAAAAACTTAACGTTATCATTGTTGCTGTTAAGGTACTGATCACGAGGGAAAATCCGAAAAAATAGAAGGGGCTCTGATTCATACAAGACACTCTAGATATGCATTTCTCTCATATTACCATAGCTCTCAGACCGGGACTAACTGCTGTTTCAGACCTGACCAGCTTTACGTCTCAATGCTTTCTTTTTTCGATGTTTCAGCACGGTTTCCTGCAGCAGCACCACCACCATTGTTTTGCTATTCAATTAATTGTTCGCCAAAGTTTACCGGAGTCACCGCAAGTTGAATAACAGATAAATGATAAGATATTTTTCCTCCCACAGCGAACCAATCCTTTCATAACCCAACAGCTGCGCTGATCTGTGTGCATTACGGTCCAAGATAAAAAGTATGATGCGCTAATAATAATGGCCATTGTGGCGGTATGAAGCACAGATTGCAATCTGCAACGAGCGGAGGCAATCAATGGGCGATTGTTCGCGATTTATTTCTTGTGACCGGAATGGGATTTGTTGGTCAGCCGCAAGCTAAATTCAGAAGCCTCGCTGCTTCAATTGAACTGACTTCCAGTTGAAAATTTCTTCACTTGTTCAAAGTTCAAGTATAACTCAGCAGCGTCTACTCGTAGTATTCATCACCATTGGGTCGAATTCTTCTGAATCTATAAACATGGCATATGACCTCACAAGACACATTGACTGGAAAAAATGTGCGGACGCGATTGCTCTAGCCATCAATTCCAGAGATGGTTTACCTCCATTGGAGGAGTATAACTTCCTTTCTCGTTTGATCTATGACAGCGCGGTTCGCGCTCAAACGAAACCCATCCCAGGTTCCACCATTTCCCGAAGGCCTCCCAATCTATGGTGGGATAGCCAATGTTCCAAGCTTTATGTAGAAAAATCGAATGCATTTAAAGCTTTTCGGAAACGTGGAACCCCTGAAAATTTTCAAACGTATTTAGCCCTTGAAGATCAATTTAAAAACTTAATCAAAGGGAAAAACGTGCTTATTGGCGAAATTTCGTGGGAGGTTTGTCACGAGAAACGTCAATGAAAAAATTATGGAAAGTGGCTCGAAACATGAGAAATCGCTCTTCAACGAACGAAAGCGAAGAATATTCATCGATGGATTTTTAATTTTGCACGGAAGGTTTGTCCTGATTCCGCTCCTGTGCAAAAAATTGTTCGAGATATACAACAAGGTAGGTGCGATCTTGATTCCGAGTTTTCGATGGTAGAATTCTCTCTTGCTCTCCTTTCATGTAACAATTCTGCTCCGGGATCGGATAGAATTAAGTTCAACTTGCTGAAAAACCACCCTGATGTTGCGAAACATCGCTTGTTGAATTTATCTTGAATCGGTTTCTGGAGAATAATATTGTTCCAGATGATTGGAGACAAGTACGAGTTATAGCTATCCAAAAACCCGGAAAACCCGCGTCCGACTTCAATTCGTACCGCCCAATAGAAATGCTGTCTTGTATACGGAAATTGTTGGAGAAAATGATCTTGTTTCGCCTTGATCAATGGGTTGAAACGAATAGCCTACTCTCAGATACACAATATGGGTTCCGAAGGGGCAAGGGGACGAATGATTGTCTTGCGTTGCTTTCTTCAGAAATTCAAATGGCTTACGCCGAAAAAAAAACAAGTGGCTTCAGTATTCTTGGACATAAAGGGGGCCTTCGATTCTGTTTCAATAGTGGTTTTGTCGGACAAATTACACTCTCGGGGTCTGCCGCCTCGGCAGTAAGTCGGGTCTCTTACATGGGCCTCCCCCAGGGCTCATGTTTAAGCCCCCTTTTGTACAACTTCTATGTAAGCGACATCGACAATTGCCTTACAGAAAATTGCAGCCTAAGACAACTTGCAGATGATGGAGTGGTGTCTGTCGTAGGATCAAACGAATCGGACCTGCAAGGACCCTTACAAGATACTTTGAACAATTTTTCAACCTGGGCCATTGGGCTAGGGATCGAATTCTCCACGGAGAAAACAGAGATGGTGGTTTTTTCTAGGAAGCATAGACCAGCAAAACCAAAGCTTCAACTTTTGGGTAAACCGATCACTCATGCTATGTCATTCAAGTATCTTGGGGTCTGGTTCGACTCCAAATGTACTTGGGGGGCCCATATTAGGTATCTGAGTAAAAAATGCCAACAAAGAATAAACTTTCTCCGTACAATTACCGCCACCTGGTGGGGAGCCCATCCCGAAGATCTTATAATGTTGTATCGAACAACTATTCTCTCAGTGATGGAGTATGGCAGTTTCTGTTTTCAATCAACTGCCAAAACACGCCCTCATTAAACGCGAATTCAGTATCTTTGTCTCCGTATCGCGTTGGGATGTATGCCCTAAACGCATACCATGAGCCTCGAGGTTTTGGCAGGCGTACTCCCACTAAAAGATCGCTTCAATTTATTATCTCTTCGGTTCCTCATCCGGTGTAAGGTTATGAACCCATTGATGATCGGAAATTTTGAGCAGCTGATCGAGCTAAATTTTCACTCTGGATTCATGAGTTCATATCATGAATTCATCTCCATGCAGTGGAGGCGATCTGGCGTAGTGGTAACATCCATGCCTCTCACGCTAAAGGTCACGAGTTCAATTCTCACTCCCGACATTCTTCCAAAAATGGAAGTAAAAGTGACGAACCAGCCTAATGAGTTGAAAATCACTATAATACAGACAAAAAAAAAAAAAATCTCCATGCAGGTTGATCCTTCTTCGTATATTCCCAAACGTGTTTCCTTGACTACATCAATTCCTCTATGCATTTTGATTTGTCCATGAAGCAAGATATCCATGGATATTCAGATTACCAACGATCGAGGATCGCTCCAACGATCTTCGATGAAAAGTATGGGGGTATCAATTGTGATAATATGTACTTTACTGATGGGTCCACTATAAACGAGTCCACAGGATTTGGAGTGTTCAACGAATTTTTTAGCACCTCACACAGTCTTCAGAATCCTTGCTCAGTGTATATTGCTGAATTGGCAGCAATTCATTGGGCGCTGGACAGCGTCGCCTCACGACCTGTTGAACACTATTACATTGTAACGGATAGTCTTAGCTCTGTCGAAGCTATCCGTTCAGTGAGGCCGGAAAAGCACTCGCCGTACTTCCTTGAGAGAATACGAGAAATTTTGAGTGCTTTATCCAGACGCTGTTATGTCATTACCTTTATCTGGGTCCCTTCACATTGCTCCATTCCGGGTAATGAGAGGGCTGACTCATTAGCAAAGGTAGGTGCAATTGAAGGCGATATTTATCAGCGTCAAATCGCCTTCAATGAATTTTATTCTTTAGTCCGCAAAAATACCATCGCTAACTGGCAACGCAAGTGGAATGAAGATGAATTGGGCCGGTGGTTTCACTCGATTATCCCTAAGGTTAGCCTCAAACCGTGGTTCAAAAGTCTGGACTTGAGTCGGGACTTTATTCGCACCTTCTCCCGACTCATGTCCAATCACTGTTCGTTAGATGCACTACTCTTCCGTTTCAATCTTGCCAGCAGCAATCTCTGCGTTTGTGGCTAAGGTTATCACGACATCGAGCACATTGTTTGGTCGTGCGAGGTGTATCTGGTCGCCAGATCGAATTTAGAAAACTCCCTTCGGGCCCGAGAAAGACAGCCCAATGTGCCGGTGAGAGATGTGTTGGCTCAGTTAGACCTTGATTACAAGTCCCATATATATGTTTTCCTTAAAGCTATAGATCTTCGTGTGTGATTGTCCCTACATCCTTATACCCTCCTTTCCTTCCTTTGCGGGTAATTCGTCCCCTTGCTATAAATAGTAGAATAAGTTGAAATGTAAATACACTATAGATATACGAATAGATTTATGAAATGAGTGTTCATCAACATTGTTACAATTTCCTTATATCCCATCCTTCTCCTAAAAATATGTCACCCTTCTAAACTCGAGTACACCGCGAGTAATCGGTTTTCCACTTTACTAACCATAGATGTAAGAAAATTGTTTATATATATATATAGTTTTAAAATTATATTCAAGAATTCGGCTCCTTTAAACTTAAGTAACTGAGCCTGTAAAAATAAACAAATTAATAAAAAAAAAATACCCGCAGCATTCAACAAAAATCCCTCAATCTCAAACGCAGCAGCAATTTTTCCCCGGTCAATACTGCGAAATCGGATTTTTTTTCCTCACTGAATTAATCAGCCAACCTCGTATTAGTTTTCTACATCGCAAGCCGCGTTCGTTCTTTGTATTTCGCAGAATGTCATTAATCTTTCGATTGCCTCGATGGCGTCATTCCTTCCTTTTTGCTAGCCAATCTCAGTTCAGATGGTCGGCAGCTCTGAGGAAGCACAAATTTATCACCATCCAACTATTCGAAATTTCTGAAAACGCAACGCCGAGCCGCGTGTGTGTGTGTGCGCATTCTTTCTATGGGAGAAACTATTTCCCCACCCAGATGCCGATGATGGGCGGGAATAATTTTAGAGACGCTTACTCATCAAATCTGCTTAGCGTATACTTATGCACCCGCGATGCCGTGGAATCGTTTTTGCACACTGTCCCTGAGAGGTGTTTGTGGTCGATGTTTTGCCACATGCTGGGCCATTGCATAGCTGCCACTGCTGCTGCTGACCTGCGTTGGCTTGTTTGTTGTCCCACGTCAACATTGGGACGAAGAGAGTTGAAACAGCTGGACGACGACATGACGATGATGATGGTCTTCGCAAACCGATTGGTAATTGGCACCCTGCGGGTGGCAATTGTTACCTCGCAAAAGGATGATTCATATAAATCATCAGTTTTTGGTATACAAATTAGAGGAACGTTCGATTGGAATTTTTTTTTCCTTTGGTAGGTAACAAGTACGCAATTTTGACAGTTTAACCTCACGATAAGATCTCACCACTTCGAGTCTCAATAGAATACGTCATCGTACTCCCCTCGATGTCATCCTTCATCTCCGTAAAGTGCGTGAGGTGATGAAGTGGGCCGCTGAAGAATTTCTTCGCATCATCTCTTTGATCGCCGCTGTCGTCGTTTTTGTTGAGAGGTTTTAAAACTTCAAACGAACAACAAGGTGGGAAAGTATACAACAATAGAAGCGATCGTAATCTTAATCGGCTTAAATGCAGCGATGAGCGGCGAAGATTTTGGTTCATTGTATACTTGTCACCTCTAAAAGAGCAGGTACGATTTGCATTTCATTTATTTCAATATTCATCAGGGTGAATCAACACGACATCAACACTGACGATCACATTTACAAAAAATGCGAAACATAAGAAGTAGAAATCGCACGCTGGATGTGTGCTTCACCTTCGATTTAAAAAAAAAGGAAAATGATTGATAATCATGCTCCATGATTAATCCTCTATGACCCAAGTTTTTTTTATTTATCTAAAAAACCTATTTCTCTTTTATCCCGAATTTCCGACATTCAACATAAAATACTCCTAGCAGAAAGCTGTCAGCATAAAAGCAAATGAGTTTACCTAGTTGCAAATTCAATTTAACGAAATTTTTATTTCTTTCTACGTTTGAAACGGAAAATATTTATATGGGATAAGCCATAATAGCCTTACAGTTGGAACGAAAGATGATGTTTTCGTTATATTTTCTTTGTGTAAAAATCCTTATCAAAATCTCTTAGAGGTGATACACACATTTGATGGACAAATCGCTCATTCGTTTTGTTCTCTCATTGAAACGAAGTTCGGAACGTACTCACTGAAACTACTAAAAACAACGAGATGAAAGCAGGGCCAGCATCAGTAAACAGTTGTGTAGCGGTAAGCGTGACTGCTATGCATTATATGCCTTTTTTAAATAATTTATGGTCGAATTAATTTCCCGTAGAAGAATTACTCTTGTCTTTCCACGCTCTTTCAATCAATCTTTCGTTTAAACGAAGTACCGTTATCTATTATTCATAGAAGCTCAGTGTTAATTCGTGAACAGGTTCATTGAACATTGAAGTTTGTCTAGAAAAAGTGTAATCTATTACATGGTTAAATAATGTATTTAGTATGATTCCTTGCTGAGGTCACTGAGACATATGACCGCACATAGTCAACACCACTTTTAGGGAAGAATGCCCAGGATATGATTATAAGAAATATAACCCATTCGAGCATTTTCAATAGTCTTCTTCCTTCCGAAAAAGGAAATGACAGCAGAAATGAGTGAAACAGAAGAATCGCTGTTTCAGTACGCGATGAGAATATACAGATTTTACTTCACCACCGATAGACTTAAAATAATCAATTGAAAATGATAAGCTCTGGTTACTCGCTAAAATCTAAAGAATGTCTAAACCATTAAAAAAACATCATCAAATTTTACTTTCAATTCGCATCTCCAAAAAAGGACGAATCCTACTTCTAATTTTCCACCGTTGACGCTTGCATTTCTCGCCTAGTTGATAATTTCAACGAAAGTGAAAGAAATGACAGTTTAGTACCGATAAACGATTCGTACAGCTATTCGAAGCTATTCGATAGTAAAAACCTCTGAAACATTACAAAATCTGAGTGTTTTCACTTCTTTTTTGTACTAAAATGTACTGAAATGTAATTTTATTACAATTACAAATCAATATAACCTGTAAAATCCATATTTTACACTATTTTTGGAAAAAGGGAGATTTTTTATGGGATTCGAAAATCTTAGAGATGAAAATGGGTTTTGAGTATACTAAATCCGGACATCGAAATTCTAAAAGCCGAAAAACCAAAAATAAAAAAAAAACATGAAAAATCCAGAAATCTCAAAAATTCCAAAACCTTAGAGAAGAAAAAAGAAAAAAAGAATGCCTTTTGGGTGAGTAAAATCTAAACATTGGAAACTTAAAATCCGGAAATCCAAAAATCTAAAATGTAAAAAAATTGTGATCCAAAATTCAAAAATCGATTATCAAAAAATTTTGAATAAAAAAATCTGAAATTTCAAAGATCCAAAAACTAAAAATCTGATATTCAATAACTTTAGAGTGGAAAATGAAAAAAAAATAATCCAACGTTAAATTCAACGATCGAAAATTCAAAAACCAAAATTTCAAAATTTATAATTTCAACCTAAAAAACGAAGAATCCGAAATTCAAAACTCTTAAATTCAAAAACCTTAGCGAGAAAACAGAAAGAAACGATGGTTTTTGAGCAAGTTAAATCTAACTATCAAAAATTCAAAATGCGAAAATCCACAATTTTTAATCCCAAATATCCGATATACAGAAATTTGAAACTCAAAAACGTTAGAGAAGAAAAGGGGAAAAAAGAATGCTTTTGAGTGACCTAAACCAAAACATTGAAATTTCAAAAACCGAAAATCAAAAAATCTGAAATTGAAAAACTGAAATCCAAAAATTTAAAATTGAAAAATTGGTAATGTTCAAACGCTAAAAATAAAAAAAAATTAATCAGAAGATCTAAAATCTGAAAATCTGGAATTCAAAACCTTAAAGTGAGGGAAAAAGAAAAAAAAATCTGGAATCCAAAAAAAATGAAATCTAATTCAATCATCGAAAATCCAAAAATATAAAATCTGAGTATTTAAAAAAAATTAAAAACCTATTATCTGAAATTCCAAAAATCCGAAATTGAAAAACTTTGAATTTGAATCTGAAAACAAATAATCTGTAAATAAAATAAAAAAAAACTGTAATTTCAGACTTCTGAATTAAATTTTATTGGAAACATGTTGGAGACATACTTTAAAATTCACTCACAAAACAATTGAAGATACACAAATAAACCGTTTCAGGAAGCTTAAATTAACGGGAAAATTTTTGAAGGTTGGAAGCTGGGTTCCACATGATATGACCGACAGACGACCAGAGAACCGGAAAAGTATTTGTTTTCTTGCCAGGTACAGAAAAGTCATTTCTGCACGGAATTGTGATTGGGGATGAAATGTGAAAATATTTCAAGAATCCCAAGCAGAAAACAATTTATGATGACTCCTGTCAACCGGTTACATCGACCGTAAGTACCGATCGCTTCTGAAACAAGAAACAATGGTTTTTGAACTTATTTTGATAATGTATGCTTTATGGAATCATCGAGGTGCAATCTTGTCTTTTGAAAACCGGTGAAACTGTTAATAGTGAACGTTGCCGAAAACTATTGAACCGTGTTCTGCTCCAAAAACGACCGGAATATCAGGAAACACAAAATGGTTATTCTTGATAACAATGACTCGACAATTTATTTTTATATTCTCTCGTTTGAAATATGCGTGTACCGTAACTAGGTAAAATCATTTCTTTTTCTATAACTTCAAACCTTTAAGATACTAGTAACTTCCGTAGGAAGTTTTCTTCAATATAACTTGTAAAATCAATAATTTACAATATTTTTTGTCATTTTTTGAGAGATTGTTGATCGATATTCAATAATTTAAATCTACAGTTTCATAGTGCCACCACTATACGTCATAATTTATAAAAAAAAGGTAAGTATTCCGTTATCTCCAGTGATTTTAATGCTTACAAACATACAAACTTACAAATTTTAAAAATTTACCTATAGTGGATAAACCCCATACAAACATTTCTCGATCAATTCATGGATCCAAAGATCGTTAATTTTGGTTGTATCGAAATGTACTAAAATATACGATTATCATAGAAAATAAATATATATAACTGAATGATAGAACTGAAATATTTGTTTCCATGGAGCCATTACTATCATAATTATTAAGAAAATTTAAGTAATTGAATTTTATTATCTCTATAAAAAAACCAAAGAAAGTAGTTTTTATTTTTAAATCTCAGACTCTTAATTTTATATCACTAATATTTTTAGGTTATGGTTACGCTTCATAGAAACAGTTTCCAATGAATTCTTGAAACAAACCACGGTTAATTGTTATTGTACTAAAATGTACTGAAATATACATTTATTACAAAAAAAATTGATAAAATTTGTACAATTCTCGTACAATTTTCAAAATCATAAAAATTTTGAAATATAATCGAAATTCAAAAAAAAAAAATCATCATTTTCAAAGGTTCAACCCAATTCGTCAGAATTTCTGAAATAAGTTAAGCATTTTAGTATCTCCAGTAATTTCGAAAATATAAATACAGGGAAACTTCGATACAACGTACCCTCGTTATAACGTACCCTCGATATAACGTCACTCGATATAACGTACATTTTACCTCGATATAACGTACACATTTCCAAAGTGTAAAGGAAAAATTTTTTCAATATTTTTTTTCTGATAGAACAATGAATTATCTGTATTGTGATGCTAAAACAAGTTTTGTACCTTCAATCAATCCCGAAATACAGCTGGTTTTGTAATTCCGGATTCTAAATGAATCAAGCTTTAATCAACAGTACGAAGGGAAACATCATGAGAAAGGCTGGCTTCGTCTTCTGATTGAAATTATTCATTAACTGTACTAAAACAGCAACACAATAATGTATTATAGACTACGTTTGTGAGTACTTTATTATGCTTCGATATAACGTACAATTCGATACAACGTACAATTTTAAGAGTAAAATGTACGTTATATCGAAGTTTACCTACCAGAAGTACCAGTATTTTTTTCAAATTTTTTTTAGTACAATACACTAAATTCAAATCTCTACAGTCAACAAATGGATCTTTTGAAGCTTGATCAATAACGTCCAGAATTGGCCAACAGAAGAGGTGTTCACGACAACGCAAGCCCACACAACTCCGGGAGCTTGATTTGGATGTTTTAATGCATCCACCATATAGTCCGGACCTGACACCAAGCGATTACCACCTTTTTCTCGCATTGTAAAATTTCCTGAGTAATTGTAAACTGAGATGAAAAGAAGATTGTAGAAATCTATTGCTAGAGTTTTTCTCCAATAAGGATCAATACATCTATGAGAGAGGCATTATAAAGCTACCTTCAGAATGGCAACAAATTTTCAAACAAAACGGTGCATTTTTACCCAAATCGGACTATCCGAAGCATACCTATTGAAAAAGATTTTGATTCTCATCCAAAAATAATGGATAACTTTTTCCCCAACCTAATATATTTTTATTATTGAATCAACAATCAAAAATTTCACAAACTCGATCTTTTTTAACTATGGTTTCATGAAAGAAAAGCCATTCATTTTGGATACACCTCATCAAAACATGTTTTCAATAAATTCAATGAACCAAGGACAGCTAATTTTTTTTCGTACAAAAATGTACTAAAGTGTACATTGATTACAAAAAAAAAGTTGATTTAATTTGTAGTATTCATTATTGACGCTATTTTTTAAGAAAGCCACAAGAAATTCAGGAAATAGAGTAAGTTTTTATCAAATTAAAATTTCTAAAAAATCAAAGAGGGGTTTAGTTAAAAAAAATATATACAGTGTAAAAGTTTTTGTTCCCAAATCTCTGATTTTGATTTCCACATTTCACCTATGTTTCCTTCTAGTAGCCATTCTTGGATACGCTAATAACAACTTTTTCAAATGTATTCTTGGAACCAACGATGGATAATTTACTAACATGTACTAAATTTCGATTATCAGTTATATATAATTTGCAGAATTTAATATTTTACGTTATTTCTAGAAATTAACATTATGTTCATATAAATAAAGCCTGCTTTAGTATCTCCAGAATCTCCAGTATTTAAAAAATGAGAAATCAGGCAATACTGCCCTAAATTAAAGTGTTTCATTTTTAAACATTGGACTTCAAACTTTTCATAATATTTTAGATTGTTTTAGATTTAATTTTTCTGTATACCTCATCTATTTTCCAAAAACTTTAAAACCACATCTGATTGAACAAAAAGTTTTTTTTGTTTATTTCATTTTTTTTCTGTATTTCATGATTCATCGAGCGTGATTTAAATTGTATTTTTCGGAACGCGACAGCAAAAGTTATCAAAGGACTATAAAGAGGTACTCCTCTATAACAAATCGGGTTTAGATATTTTTAATGAATTCTTGTAACCAACTATGGTTGATGTTTTGAATTAAAATTACCTAAACATCAAACGAATTCAATAAGTTTACGTTTAGTTAAAAAAAAATACAGTGTTTTGAGAAGAGAGGTTTTTCTTATGAATTTTAATTTTTCTAAATGTTTTTTGTATGCAGATAATTTTAGATTGAAAATTAAAGAAGATTTTTTTATTACCAATAGAATTTTATGTAGAAATAAGATTACTGCTCCGACTTATGCCACATTATATCCTTTCATCCATTCTCTGACGTATAGTTATTCAACTGTAACTTAAAGGTAGAAGTATTTTCCCCAAAACTGTTTTCAAAAATAAACCTAACAGCTTGTTTAATGAAAGTGAAAAACGAATCATAGTATGATGGAATCCGGAGAGAAAAAATCATACAAAGATTACATTAGGTATAAAACCTTCAAGAGTAAATGACAAGAATCGAATTCAAAGAACCTCTAGAATGATAATTATTTATGAGTCTTCTTTTCAGTACATTTGTTCTCCAAAATGTAATTATCCATGGCTTATGATGGCACAGTTCATAAAGCTTGAAAACAACCATCAAACTTACAGACATTATAGTTCGTAGTTTCCAAAGGCTTGACGACCTCTCCTCATTAAACATCATTAATCAAAAGAGCCGCGCCAATAGTGGGCTCGCGAGATAATTTGTGAGCTGTTGTCCCAACAAACAACAGTTAAAGTCTATTACAACTCGACTGACTCCCACACTCCTATACCTTACGGCGGCGTGTTTCGGAAACACCTAATTAGAGGATAGTTTTGCTTTTGTCATTGCGGGTGAAATCATTTTTGTTTGTTCCAGTAGCACATAAAACGAAGCTTAATTTGAATACCTATACATTTTATCCCATTTGACTTTTTGTTTCCCCTCTTTGTGGGTAAGTGCAATTTCCTGTTGCACTCTCGCGAGGTGTGAAGCCCATTTAGGAGTGCTCATATGTGGCGGAACAAAACGGTGGAAATTTAAAAAAAAGGTTTGGGGAGGCGCCACTCTTATGCGTACGTGAATATGTCGTCTTTGAAGTTCCATAATCTTCAAGATAGTGTATTTGTCGTAACTTTGAACGATTACTACAGATCTCCATTAAATTTTTGTCATTATCACATAGCAGTCCACCAATTATGAAGGTTCGATTTTGTGATGGCTCTAATCAAAGTGACGTTCCGCCAGCCTAATGAATAACAGTGATATAATACTATGGAAACGAAATTCTAAGAAAAAGACAAAGTTTCAAGTGACATGGAATGGATTTAATTGGCGTATATTGGACCCTAAGTTTCGAAGCATTCGTCCCTTTATTGCCCTTTAAGTGTCTCCAAAGTCACTCCCCTGTTGTGTTGTAGCCGCCATAAAACTCGTTGCAGCCCGAAAAAACAAATTTCTTTCAAATTACCACATTGCTCCCAAAAGCTCTTTCCGGCAAAACTTTTATCCAAACTAGGCTGTGCCATCAACCAATGTTACACTTGCCCGCTTGTGCGGTGCCGAATGGCACAGAAGCTGACATCTGGGCGACGTTTACAGGGTGCTTAAATCACTCGAAATTCGAGCCATTCGCCATTCGAGTTTGATGGATCCAGAGGCACTCGCCCAGACGGGTTTGTTTTTTATTGGCTCCATTGGGACGACGGCTCGCGGTGGCGGCGAATCCTTTTGAAAATGTGGGCGCACAAATTTCGAAGAAAAACACACAGAAAAAAAGCCATGGACGAACACAAATGGAAGTATGGGTCACAAAAACAGACAGATTAGAAGCCTTCAAATGACCGCGGGCTAGAGTTGAGTGTCTGATAGAGCAAAAGGTAAACCGAGCGGATAGATGGAATGGAAAGATCGGTTATTGAGATATAAAATAATATTCATTGTAAGTGCTGTGACATGTTAGGGTACTTTCAGCTTAATTTAAGTAGTTGAAAACTGATTCAAATTAAAAAATCATACCTGCACCAATGCAGATATTATTTGAGTGTTTCTGTGAAAAATATTATACTATCACCTCACGTCGTAATTCCCCGCGAAGGTAATACGCCACTCATATTTTTAATTAGTTTGTAGAATTAATGTAATGATTCCCATAATATGCTAAACATCTTCGAGATCCCACCCTACCATTTTTGGATTGCTTTGCCTTTTTTATAACTAAAAGCATATTTATTCAAAAAAGCGAGTGTACACCCAGGTTTTTTTGTGAAACGGTTTTTTTACGCGGATTTCCCAATTAACGCGGTACCGCGTAAAAAAATACCAGTGCAATATCACATCTCTCCATCAGCTCACATTTCTGTTTTATACTCCCTCCTCATTCTTACGTGGATTTTAGGTAAAGGGGAGGATTTTAGGAGAAAGAGATGTCTGCTCGCATACATACAAACCATTTTTAAGCTTTTAAAACAGCTCATTATTTGCGCATTTGACTCTCCAGCACACGAAATGACATCACTTCTGCTAAAGATAAAATGTTTTCTGCCAACGCTAGTTTGGGTGTAGCAAAAGCAGATGACCTCATTTGTGAGGAAAACCGAACTATAGCTACCAGTAACCAACGAAATTGCAGGAAAAAACTACGGGTTTTCGGAAGCGAGCAACACTCAACTTTTAATTCCGTTTTACGTAAAGATAGTCCAATTTGATATCTATCATTTGGTGACATGGTTTTTTTACGCGGATTTTCCGACTAACGCGGGTTTTTTACGCGAATTTTTCGAATTGACGCGGGTTTTTTGCGCGGATTTTACAATTAATGCGGTTTTTTTCACGAGGTACGTATCCCCCGCGTAAAAGAAAAAAATTGGGTGTATTTTAGAACAAACTCCAAAAAATAGATAATTCGAAAATATTACGGTTGTATCCTTAAACAATACAGGAAAGATTTTTTAGTGAACTGATAAGGTAATTTGAGAAAAAACTCTTTCTAGTTATAAATTGTATACATTTTTTTCCCAAACCAGCAGGAAGTTCTCTTTTGGTACACAATCGGGATCATTATTATTTTTCTTAACAATGAAAGCGTTTATCATAATAATTTTTTTTTTCTTTTGATGTATTTAGATTTTTAGTTGCTTTATATTTATCATTTAGTTTATTTGAAGTCATATTAATACAGGGTTATTTTCTTGTCGGTTTGTTACAGTCTAAATTGTCAACACTTAAATTATTAACGTTCCTAAATACACAACTGCGTGGTGTGAACAGAACAAAAAGAAAATCTTTGAATTTTGTTAGGAAATGTATGACAGAATTGTGATTGGTTTCTTGTTGATTAGTGAAGAATATTCAGTTTAGATTGGTTTTGACACTGTTTTAAGTGAACAAGTACAACTTAGAATCAGAATTCAGGACGGTTGCGTGTTTTAAAATGTTATAGAACGCTTTTAAAAATATATCACTATAATTGAATCATTGAAAAAAAATCTTGCAAACCAGTCGAGTTTTGAAGAACATACTTGAACTTGAGCCTGGAAAACTTTGTCACTTTGCAGCAAAATTCCATGGAAAAGGATTCACCGGGAAAAAAACTTGCTCCGTTTTAGCAAAACCTTCCATCAACGGAAAATTTGAGACTTGCAAAATGTTGTAATGTCTATAAACTTTTGAAAAAATTAGCTGTTTATATTTTTCAAATAAATAATAACGTATCTTTCTATCCAAGGAAAAAGAAAAGGAAGCAGCACTATAAATATTGCCTCGTTGCGGCTGCGACTGTCTCACATGCAAAATTGTTTGTTACAGAATGCGTTCTCAAAATATGGTAATGGAACAAAGTGGAACAAATATTTATAATCGCCTGTGACAGCAGTGTGTGTGAGCTGGTGTGTGTTAGAAGAAGAACGTTCGCGATGCATACCGCGTGCATTGACAATCAAATAAAGACACACATTTCGATACATGTCCAGCTTGTATATTGTTCTCGCGAGGACAAAAATGTACCATGAATCAACCATCATTAGCTCTGCCAAACCGATGTAGTGGTTCTCATGATTTTCGTGAAAAGTGGTAATATTTTTTTTTATCGCAGAACATTAGACCCGTATTTTTTTTATTCTGAAACATATTTTGTCTCATTTTTTCCAAAAATCACTTTTTAAAAAAAATCATAACTTTTGAACTACTGCGAGGATTTAGATCATCGACATATAAAATTAAAGTACATAAACCAATGGTCTTTTATGGAAAAATACTACAGTTGCAGAAATTTTGAATTTTGTTTTCGGTAGTATTGATTGTATTTGTTTTTTTTTGGTTTTCATGGTCTCGGGACCAAGGACGCCTATTTTTTATAATTTTTTTTTCTCGAAGGCTAAGGATTTTTTCCATGACATATTCAAAAATCAGAGAGGTGTTTTTTCAGATTTCGATTTATGATTTTTCAAATTTTTTTTCATTTTTTTTCACCACAAAAATTGCTAACTTTTGATCTACTGGACCGATTCAGATGGTCCACATATCAAATCAAAGCCAATCAGCAATTCTTTTCTGTAAAAATATAACGCTTGCGAAAAAAAACTGTATTTTGTCTTCGTTATTATTGTTTGTATTTGTTTTTCATGGTTTTTATGGTCTCGGGACCAAAGGCGCTATATATTTTTATATTTTTTTCTTGGAAGCTGAGGATTTTTTACATAACATATCCAAAAACCAGAGAGGTGTTTTGTTTCGTTTTTAAGTTATGATTTTTCAAAATTAACATGTTTTAAGTCTTCATTCAATATTCCTATGTGACTAGACCAGATCTATGCAACCAGAATCCTATTTTTTCACAAAGGTGATAGGTTTTCGAGGTAGACTAGCTTTAGTTTGATGTGTCGATCGGTATAGTAGTTCTAAAGTTATGTTTTTTTTTTGGAAAAAAGTGGTTTTTCAGACAAAATTGAGAAGAACATTTGTTTGGACATGGAAATTGTCACCCTCATGAAAAAAATAAAATAATACGAGTCCAATATTTTGCGATGAAGAACAAAATGACCACTTTTCATGAAAATCTCAGAGCTACTATATCGGTTTGGCATGGAATGGCTGCATGAATAGAAATTTTCTTAAATGTCACCATGAAGCAAATGTTTGTACACAATTTATAGTGTTATTAGTGTTGTTAGAGTTCATTCAAATACCTTCCATTTGCTATGAAAAGACCGAAAACCGGTCAAGCTGTGCAAAAGTTACAAATCGATTGTTGAAAATGAGTATATTAGTTGACATGAGAATTAAAATGAAAATAATAAAATTGAATATCTCAAATTCGATGTATGTACCTTTCTGAATTTGGTTACAAAAAGTCTCAACTTTTCAAAAGTGACTTAAACATCTGGGTTTCAAAACAGACAAAAAATTTTTTGCAAGGTTCAAAAGTATAAATTCAGAGTGCAGTTTGGTATTTTTCCCAGATAGTTCACTTGAGATCGTGAATTTGTCCAACGGTCCAAAAGCTACAAAGTAAAAAAATATAATATTCGACGAAAAAGTTCTTTATTCCATCCTTGAAGATCGGGCAACCTATGGTCCAAATAAAGCAATAAATTTTATAATAACAATCCGATAACGAATAAATATAGATGACTTCAGCAAACTTTTTCTCGATCTATCAAAAAAAAAAAATATTCAAATGCTGTATCGTTTTTCAAAATTGTCCAATTGTTTATCTAGATAATATTTCAAACACAACTAGCAATAGGGTGTTTCACACTAAAAAAAGTCTCAGTTTTAGGTTGGATATGAAAATGTTACTGGTTTGGAGAAAATTTTTCTTCAAAATGTTTATTTTTTATGTATTAAAATTGTAAAATTGTGTGTAAATTCAGGCAAATTCCGAAAGTCATTACTAGGTCGCGGTTTTTTATTTGATTCTGAGATACATGACTTTCTCTACTTTCATGCTGACAAAGTTTGAATGGTTTCGAGAGGATTGGCAGGTGGTGTCTTTTAGCCGACACGAAAAGAACAATCTATTTTCCCAATATTAGGTCTATAAAATCACAATAGAAGTCTTTCCCAAAAATTAGTCCCAAATGCGTCTCACAAGCACCTATTAGCGAGAACCGCGCCACATCAATTTCGATATCGTAAACAGTGCCATTTGTCGTCCTAAAAGCGCAGACCTAATGACTATTTTAGTCCAGCTGATTCTCTTCTCCTTCCCCTGCTTCCCCCCACAAGCTCATCCCATTTCTCGAGCCATGCGAACCCGGAGAACACCGTTACAACCTAGATTCCCACTTATTCAAAAACATCACTGCAGCAGAAGCAGAACAAACAGTAAAATACACATTAACCCAACAACAGTAATAATAATAACAGGCACAAGTCAGTCAGAGGAGGTTTGTTTTTCGTTCACAAAACGGCAACACACGGAATTTAACGGCTCCGATAAATCTCAGTCAGCGACCGAGAGGTGAAAAAAAAACGGAAATAATGGAGAGAAACAAAACAGTGGTCCATTTTCCGCGATACTCATCTCCTTTTCTCAGAACGTGCGCGCTTGATTACAATGTTTTAGTCCCCAACCACAGCGGAGCATATCCCGTGTAAATTAAGGTGTGCATTATCAAGGAAAGCACGTGTGAGAGTCGACGCGAGTCGTCATTGTAGGAGTTTTCAGTATACTGTTTGCTACAGATTCTCCACGCTTTGGTTGGCGACAGGGGGCCGTGAAAGAATTCTCAAGGTGAGATAATAACATGGAAATGAGAACCTAAAACAGCTGGAGTGAACAAATTACACGTTAGCTATCGAGATTTCGAGTGTGCTGTGTTTCCCACCCCACTGGTAAAGTCAGGCACTGCATTAGATGGGAACGGTAGTGTGCCGTGCGTGATTAAAATTGGGTAAAGAGAATCCGATCTGTATTCAAAACAGAACCGATATATATTTTCCGTGCAGCAACAGGTCGGTTCTATTACACCGCGTCACTAAATGAAAATTTGTAAAACACTTGCTTCGTAAACACAACAAGCAAGAGCTAATGAAATGTATGTTTTTTTTGTTGCTTCTCGCCGGTGTCAGGGTAAAGACAGACCGTAAAAAAGTGCCTCTATTAAAGGTCGAACAAGCCGAAGCGAAAGAAATTGAAACCTCTTTAAATGGGGGACCCTTTTAATTGTAGACTTTAGTGTTGTCTGTTGTTTTTTGTTGCATAATCATGCGCTGGAATGACCATTAGAGTGGTGTTGTGCAGGGTGTTGTAATGTGTTCGGTGTAATTGTTGGGGAGGTCCGCCACTGCGAAGGAGAAAATGCGATACAAAGTGGTGAAAGTGGTTGTATTTCAATGTTTCAGAACAAGCAGCACAGTGTGTCGCATGAGAAGGATGACAGATACAAAGTTGAATACGATACTATTTATTTGATAGTATTTTATTTTATTCAAAACATATTCATATCAAATCGTCCCAATAAAGGTGAAAATTTTATGTAAAAATAAAAGAATAATGAATGAAAAGTTACTGTTCTTTTTATTAGGATCCAAATATAAATCCAAATATAAATATAAATAATGAAACGGATATCCGGCATTTGCTTAAAAATAAGGTTTGAGGACTGAAATGCTCATAAAGGCTCTGAGAATCTCAGAAGGTTCATCGCTAGATATTTTATATACTCTAATAAGATTTTCCACCGGGCTGTAACCGTTTCAAGAACTCCTAAATATTCTGACTGGAACCTTGACCCCAAAAAGGTTGCAATTAAATAATGTATATCTTCCCTTAAGTAGATGAAATGACTTCACAATCCAGTGTCAGTTAGAGAGCATCTTTACTCTCATGCGAGGAAGCTTCGGTGTTCTATGTGCAGTATCGTCCTTGTCCAAATCAATTTTTTTATACAGCAGCATGCGAAATTACTTCGGATGTACAGGAGAGGCCATTGTATTATTTGTTATTTCTTCAAATGCCTGAAGATGCCTATTGCACTATTCCATAAAGCATCACTGTTGTGTCGTCTATTTAGAGAGTGTGTGTGCCCTCTCTCAGATTATTATCCCTGAAAACAGTTCTAGGTTTTAAATCTTGAATGAAAATAATTGAATGATATTCTTCGTTCATTTAAATTCGTAGTATTCACTCTTACTGACCGGTAGTAAAATTGTTTCAATATATCCACAAGAATTTCATCCTTGTAATAGAAAATCCTTGTCAGAAAAAAATACCGTTTCAAATTTGAAAACTTGATACTCAATCAAATGATATTTATTTTAAACGGAAAGTTGATTCATCGCTCATTATTTTTAAAATGTGTTTATTTGTCTCTAAAACATATTCCTTTATTAGCTTCTTGTACATATGCAGTTTCTCCCCGTTGCGTATTTGCAAATAAAAAGCCGGATATTCGGCTATCCGGCTTAGAAGCTTGCCGGATATCCGGTATCCGGCCAAACCACTATCCGTTTCATCACTATTAACACTACAACTTCCGACATTTGTTATATACCTATTTCTACCAAACCGGTCATTTTAACTGGTGTGATGTTTAGCTGTCAAAATATAAAAAATCGAAAAAAAAATCACAGAGAATGAAATATATTTCATTCTAATATTGCAAGTACATGATAAATACATCTATTTGCATAAAATATAGTATTTTAATTTGTATTTTTATTTAGACATTAAAGACAAAAAAGTTAGAGAAACAGAGTGCAAAGTGCAAAGTGATTTTTTAAATGTTGTAACTTCTTGAAAAATCAACGTATGAAGATGGGATGCATATCATTTTGAAGCTCATCTTCTTCTTCTTCTTCTTCTTCAATGGCACTAACGTTCCTAGAGGAACTTCGCCGTCTCAGCGTAGTATTACTTGCGTCATTTTTTATTAGTACTTAGTTGAGATTTCTATGCCAAATAACACGCCTTGAATGCATTCTGAATGACAAGCTCTACAATACGCGTGATCACAGTGCAAATCGGAGAAAATTTCTTTGACGAAAAATTCCCCCGACCAGAACGGGAATCGAACCCGAACACCCGGCATGTTAGTTATGACGCTAACAACTCGGCCACGGGAGCACACAATTTTGAAGCTCATACTTTCTTGGAATATGTTATGAACATATTTTTATCTCGCTGTATGTATATGTAGTGGACAAAAATATCAGGAAGTAATAAAAAATCGATTTCTCTCTGTTTTTTTAAACTTTTTGTAGGCTAACACAATTTTTTGCTAACCAACTCAATAACAAATCCAATCAACCTTATTAAACAGCTTTCATATTATTTCTATAGCATTTGTGTAGGACTTTTATATGCAAAGATAGTTTTGTTTGGATGGAAAGTTAATCCTTAATATTTGATGATAAAAAATTCAATAAATAATTATCGCATCGCAAACGGAGAGGTGGTTTCGAAAACTTCAATAAATTCTGTATAATGTTAATTTGTTGCATTAATTTAAAAAAAGCGTCAAAATTACGTTTTTATACTGTTTTAGAAATTCTTCTGTAATTTTGCAAATATTGCAGTAAATTTGAATGTAAACTGGTACACTTATAGCATAGTGTACCCCCTAAAATCCTGTGAACATTTCATATTGATACATTCAGCCGTTTTTCTTTTCTAGCCGATCGATCAAAGTTTGGAGTAAATTAGAGCAACACTTCATCGCATACTATACCAAAATTACAAAATACTATGCGTATCTTCAAATGAGCGATTCGTAACTTCTGTTCTCATGCGTTTGTAGGTATGACGATCGTAAGGAGTGATGATATTTACACATATACTTACGTATTTTCACATATACATACACCTCCAATTATTGTTTTGAAAATGCTGTTTGTTTGTATCCTTCCTGGAGTGCATTCAGCTTTTTGTGCAGGTGGTTCCATCAGGAGAAATTATAGCTATGTTGACGGTCATTCTCATCCAAAGATGACGACAGTATCAACATTCTTCTAATTCTACGTAAATTGATTCTTTATACTATTGCTCTCTGAGGAAACAAAAAAATTTTCTTATGATTTGATCATCTTTATTTCAGATACTGATCAAATTTCAGAATTTAATTTCATAAACATCTTGATCGATATCAGCAGTCTTCTCTTGAATCTGTTACGTCCTCTAAAATATTTTTGCATTTTTGGGTTAAGTTTTATAACTAGATAAAAATATATATTTAGAATATTTTTATTTCTTCCCCTCAATATAATACAAATATACACAAGTTACTTATACTGCAATCTACTATAACTGTACTTTTTTTAAAATCAACCCAAATGTCCCAAAAAACCCAAAAACCAAACGTGCAATACATACACACACTCTTTACAGATACACGGGCCAAAGGTTGTGCAGTCCACTGATGATTCAACAAGAGCCAAAGGTTGTACCGCTCATGACAACTCTACACGAGCTGATGATTGCGCCGGTTAGTGACCATTCTATCCTGGATTCCTCGAGTCGAGAAGACGCACCACGCTAGATATGGGGTACATACTAGGGGGGCGTTGCTGATTAATGGTCAGCTGCATCCAAATAGGAAGTATCCCGTGTCGGGCACACGTACAGAGCATTGGAGACAGCAACATCCCAATTACGAGAACACTTGTAATACTAACCTCGAGCCGACCGCGAGTAATCGGTTACATATTAAAAACATAGATAATAAGAAAAACTGTTAAAATATTGAACTCCGGCCCCGTCAGGCTAACGCCATAGGAGCCTTGATAAAAATATATATTTTGGAAAAAAAAACCCAAATGTCCACAATATTGTGAGTATTTCAACTGCACTAATTTCAACATCACCTATTTCTATCGTATACAACAACTGTCAATGAGAAAATAAAATTGCATCACAATATATTACAAAATTCTAAAAATTTTCCAAATTTTGTGGTTTAGAAGCAGGAATTGTTCCGGAAATTTTGATTGGTTAGCACCGCAGTGGCAGATTGACGTTGTTTGTAAGCAATTTTGGAATTAGAAATATTAAAAGTCACGAGTCATTTTGACCGGTTGGTATAAATAGGTATACCACATATGTATATCAGAATGATTGAAAGTGAGAGACAAAACTAATTTATAATATTGATCTATGCATGAATTCAGAAAAAGTCATAACATCATAATAAAATAAATTTCAATACAAAATCTTGCGAACAAATCATATGACCGGTCATTTTGACCGGTTGGTAGTTCTAGAGTTAAATACCTCAAATGTTTGAGAGGAGAGTCCGGTATTCATAGTCAAACGTAAAACCTGGAATCTGAAATATGAGTTTAAATACCGAGCGTCGAACTTAAATTTGTTTTATCTGAATTTTTCATAATTGAATAATTGTTGCATCTAACAAAACAATTCACTCAAAACAAACAAACAAAACATGAAGGGAGACGTAGGACTACAAAATCATTTCATCGAATTTATTTGTTATCCGATATAACTTCAAGATATTTTTTTGACGTAGAACTTCGGCATTCAGCAAGGGTGCAAAATATAGGAAAGAAGTCACGATTTTTTATGAAAAAGTTTTGACGTCAATATTTTTTTTCGATGTAAACAGATTTTGATGATTTGCCCACCAACCGAACGAGAAATTCTCTAGGGTTTGTTTAATATGCTATACAGTACCATTCTTGAATCAATAAATCTTCAAAATTACAAGTTACGTATATATTGTCATAAACAAATGAATCGAAAGTCTCCGCTAACAAAGAAACAATGAAAGAAAGAAGGCACCATTCTTGTATCCCACTACATAAGTGCAGTGAGTGCCCAATTTGACCGCTCCGGCCGACGTCATCTTTGCATTAGAGATGTTCCGAAGAATCGACTCTTTGAAGTGAGTTGAGACGGAACAGCTCGCAAACAAACAAACAGCTCACTTTGATAATGATGCAGGAGAGAAAAGAGCTGAAGAATTGCGAAGAGTGTGCGAGCTGTAACATTCAAATGAACTGACCGCCACTCGCATCTTCGTGTTATGACATCAGTCCAGTTTCATTTGTTCCCCGTCTTTTCAACTGTTATATTCGCGTTGACGGCATTGAGCTTTGTTTACCAGTTTAGAGGCCGCCAAAGATAATAACGAACTTTCAGGCAGAATGAACGCGTTTTTAAAATTAAAATTATGAATGAAAGTTCTGTGTATCAAATTAGTATTCTATTTAAATGAAAAAACACTTTTTTTTTGTAGGCACTTTTGTTATAATGAAAAGTCTCAGTAAAAATGTCGGAAATGTATAGACAAATGGTTAAATAAGAGTCAGGAATAAGTGTTTCAAGCAATTAAATAACATGGTGTGAAAAATTTCATTCAAATTCTAACATTTTAAAACGGGCTTCGTGTCTTCTAATCTGATAGAGATTACACTGTCGAGTTTGGGACCCAAACTGAAAGTCGCCACTAGACGTCGACACTGACAACTGAGCTGAAGAGCTGCTCGTTAAGAACAGCTCTTTTAGATGAGCTGAGCTGATCTGAGCTGTTCATCATGATGAGCTGTGTTGCACACCTCTACTTTGCATGTATTTAGAGCATGCACAGCACATTCTCTGAGCAGTGCGTACACCGACACATTCGACACAAACGGGAAAATGTTTTCTTATGTAGATTACTTCTTATGTTTTACTGGTACAATTCATGTGTGTGTGTGTGTGTGTGTTCTCGCGATTGTTATGTTCTGCTTTTTTTCTAAATAAAAGTAGTTTGCAGAACATTTTAAAAAATGTTTTTGAGAATAATTGATTTTATTTTTTCCAAATATTTCTTTTTTCTTCTTTTTTATATTTTTTATGAAAATTTAAACAATTTCTTATATTTCAATCTTTTACCAAAAGATTGTTGGTCTTACAGTTTTTGAGTTAAATTTTTTTTATTTAAGCCTTCGTCAAAAAGTCGTTTAATTTTTTTTTTTGGATTTCGAGTACGCGCCAATGGCTAGTCGAGTTGACATGGAACTCGTCAAATCCGCATAGATTCCAACATACGACCGCATTGTTGACGTATAGCTATGGAATAATTTCATTCCATTAGTTTGTTTTTACTTCGAACGAATTTTGAACATTAATGGTTTGCGTGCGTTTACGTAATCAGTTGGGACGCATCGGAAGTCCGTTTTGTTTTGGAGGTATTTCTCGATGACTATCTCGGGTTACTCACGGATCCACCGTTGTCGGCTATGAAAAAAAAAAATAAAAATCATAAAACAAGCAATTTTTGTTTTTTTTTTTGTAGAGGTGTTTCTCGGAGACCTAAGATTTTCATGGATCCTTCGTCGTTGTGTATAGAAATATTCCGAAAACTAGATGGTAGCGACGTGAGTGTTCACGGAATATACTGTAAGTTAGCTTTATAGGTAGAAGTTTTTCACGGTGATCTTCTCAGGTTTCTTATGGATTCCTTCCCCTGGTGACTGTAAGGAGTTGGGCGGCGTCGTTATTGACCATTTAATGCTCGAATCACCGAAAATTGCACAACGAGAATGATTTGCTAGTCCCAAACGTCATTCTGTGTGTTCTTCTTTGCAATTTGGTTGGTTCAGGTCAATCACGGAGAGCAACTACGAATAGTGTGCTCCCGTGGCCGAGTGGTTAGCGTCATAACTAACATGCCGGATGTTCGGGTTCGATTCCCGTTCTGGTCGGGGGAATTTTTCGTCAAAGAAATTTCCTCCGACATGCACTGTGATCACGCGTATTCTAGAGCTTGCCACTCAGAATGCATTCAAGGCGTGTTATTCGGCATAGAAATCTCAACTAAGTACTAATACAAATGACGCAAGTAATACTACGTTGAGACGGCGAAGTTCCTCTAGGAACGTTAGTGCCATTGAAGAAGAAGAAGAAGAAGAAGAAGAAGAACTACGAATAGTACAGTCTACTCAAGCTCAAGCTCACGATTTGAAAAACTGTTCTGAAGTTTGATGTTTACTTTTTAGTGTCTAACCAAAGAGAATCGTAAATAAAACGTTCTAATGAAAAACCTGGTTTCGAATCATATAATTTTTTTTCAGAAGGAGTCAGAGTCGGTACTAATAATTGTGGCGAGTCGGAGTCGGATTCGGAGTCGGAAGATTTTCCTCCGGCTCCACAGCCCTGCTCAAGAGTTCCAGGGTCGATCTCGCAACTGTTGATTTCGGATGAATAAAAGTGAAATAAGAATCAACTGTTCCGACTTTTATTTATCAAGACATTCATCACGTTTCATTGTCAGCCCTTCTTCGTACTCCGACGAATTTCCATTTCATTCGAAACCGTTATTTCGTTCGAGTTATTATTTCGCATTCCCTATTTCGAACGTTTTGCTTATTTGATGTTCGAAGAGAAACAGATCAAACGAAATGCAAAAACAACTCGAACGGAATACAGAATGGAATTTTATTAAAAAAGAACAATCGAAATCGAATCGAAAAATTCAAAATATTCAAGATAAAACAGAATAGGGGGTTTATTCCATTTATGGAATAATGTCCGATTCTGAAATTTGGATGAAACAAGGGTTTATCAACAAAAAACCAACGAAACAAAATATGGGTTGTCAATATTAGGTGTACGCTTAAAACTTTACCGTTTATTTATTTGTTTTACAAATGCTCTTCAGAAAGCAACCATGAGCCGGAACAAATAGTAATCTAAGGAGCAATGTCTGAGGGATATGGCGGGTGAGGTAGAGCCTTACAGTTCGCTCTATCTAGATAATTATTGATAGATCTATGAACCAGTGGTCTGGCGTTGTCATGCTCTACTATTATCTAGTCATTGCTATTTTCCCATTCCGGTCATTTTTGTTCAGAGTTCTGTATTAATTGTAACAGATACTGTTTAGCATCAATATTTTTAGACGGCATGAGTTGTCTATTAAGTGTCCTATTTTTTCCGATGGCTTTCCATATTCTTCTTTATCTGTGAAGTTAGAATCATTGAAACATTTGAGCTATTTTTCACACAGTCTCTCCGAAGGAGCATATTCTTTGTAACCTTTTTTTTCCCCAAAATATATATTTTTATAAAGGCTCATATGGCGTTAGCCTCACGGGGCCGGGAGTTCAATACTTTGACAATTTTTCTTATTATCTATGTTAGTAATATGTAACCGATTACTCGCGGTTGGCTCGAGGTTAGTATTACAAGTGTTTTCGTAATTGGGATGTTGCTGTCTCCAATGCTCTGTACGTGTGCCCGACACGGGATACTTCCTATTTGGATGCAGCTGACCATTAATCAGCAACGCCCCCCTAGTCTGTACCTCATATCTAGCGTGGTGCGTCTTTCTTGACTCGAGGAATCCAGGATAGAATGGTCACTAGCCGGTGCAATCATCAGTTCGTGTAGAATTGTCATGACCGGTACAACCTTTGGTTCTTGTTGAATGATCAGTGGACTGCACAACCTTTGGCCCGTGTGTCTGTAAAGAGTGTGTGTATGTATTGCCGCGACTAAGTAAAAGTTTATCGATCGGATAGGAGGGATATGAAACGGGGACACAACGAAGGAAACATCATTAAACGTTGACATCGGCGTTTCTGAGGAACAGGTATAGATGAAGCAGAAGAGCAGGATCACGGCTACCTAAGATATCTCGGACGGGGATCTCCGATTGTCTGCCTTGTGCTCTCAGTGCTCTAGAGAGCTGAGAGCGAGCAGTATGGAACCGGATACACGACCAGACAACATGCTCGATGTCGTGGTAGCCATCGCCACAATCACAAAGATTGTTTGCTGCGAGCCCAATGCAATAGAGATGCGCGTTTAGGTTGTAGTGATTGGACATAAGCCGAGATATCACGCGAATGAAATCACGACCTACATTCAATCCCTTGAACCATGCCCTCGTCGAGACCTTAGGGATAATCGTGTGTAACCAACGCCCGAACTCATCTCATTTGACAAGCAAAAATAAGTATGAGCTGCATTTTTCTCAAGACAAGAAAAATGCAATAAAACTTCTCACTAATGAAGTTTTGCCGGTACAAAATTGGACATTTCCAATGCGAATGAATTGTATTAAATTATGAACGCCTCTCAAGTGCATGTGCTGTACACATAATACAATTAAAAGGAAACTTTGTTTAATAATAGAGGTATCATTCATCATTCGAAGTAGCTTTGGGCGGGATTTGGTACCAAATCCCAATTAACGAGTCAAGTCCAGACATGCAACACTACATTAAGTTGGAATTCATCTTAAGATAAGGGTCAACGTTTCTTTTTCCTTAAGGAATGATATGCTCCTAATAATTGCTCTGATCTCTAGGGCTATCAATAAAAAAGATCAATAAATGCACGAGAAATTGAAATTCCCCTGTTTTCTCCCGATGCATGTTGCTGTTGCTGCACGAGAACACCCGGACGGTTCGAAGAAAATATTTTTCCGGTTTCCGTGTTTGTCAAATAAATGTGTGGCCCCCCGTTTTATTACGTAGAGATTGAAACATTTTAAATTTATGTGTTAAGGGGAAATAAATGGCCCCGTAATGGCCCTATCAGCAATCTATCCATCGTGTGTCTCGAGCCCTCTCGGAAGCAAAAGCTCTAATATTTCAATCGATGGTGGTCATTATCGGGGCACGGTAAGCTAATTTACACAAAATCCATCAACAGACCGCCTGCAGCAGAAGAAGGGAAACCGAACAGAGCCGCCCTGCGCAAGGTGTTGGCCAATCGATCCCTCCGGCTGACCCTTTCAGGCATCACCAGCTTGCTTCCCCCCGCAATAGTTTGCCTATTATCACGAGATTTGAATAACACAACAATCAAAACAAGCGGAAAAGGTGAACCCTTTGGAAGCCATCACGTAGAGAAACAAGCCCTCGAGAGCTTCCGATGTGGATCGTTTATGTGAAACATGAGAAGAAATATTGCACAATAATTGCCAGAGCTTCACAAGCTTATATGTTTCCTTATTTTATTGCGCTGCGCCGACGGTGTGAGGTGTGAATTTAATAATTATTCATACGAACCATTCGAGAAACGCCGGGGAGAAAACAACACCAAATATCCCTAAGTTGCTGCAAACAGTCTTTGGCAGCGCGATCATTGGCGAGTGATAGTTGGGTGAACAATCGCTTCGCTTTGGAGGAATGATCGCGAGTAATAAGAGATAACATTTTCTCCAATTTACAACTGCTGCTGTTGGTGCTGTCCTAACAAATATGCAGAGAAATGACTAGAAACGGCAGAAAAATGCAACGCCATTGGCGAGCGCAGTTGTGTTAAGTGTCGATATGTGTTAGATGGAAAGTTATGTTAATTTACATGCGCATAATATTTGCCAATTATGAAATTTTAACTCGAGACAAATCACGGTGTGTCGTTCATCGGAGAGGGGAGGGGGCTGTATATGGGAATGCACGTTGCGACATTGTACGCCACGTCTTGCGGGTTGAAATAAGATGGTAATCTTGCAGGAAGCCAAGCATTTTCCATGTTGCACTTGCACTCGCAACTGTGTCCCGCACGTATGTTGTATTCAGGTCGGTGAAATCGGAACAAAACGGTCTCAACGGCTTCTGGTTGCGGCAGTATTTGTCACAATTTGAATGCAGAATAAATGTTCTTGATATATGAGAACAGAGAGTGAGGCATTTTAACGATCAGACTTTAAGCTGGTTATTTATGGTTCGAAAACCGTCACATTACGCTGGACGGTTATAAATTTTCCTTAACAATCTTTTAACGCACGCGCGACCCCGATTGCTCAACCAGCGCAACATGATATCGATTGCAGAAATTGTCGTGCACTTGGCCCTTAGCACCTGACGCGCTGCGAGACAGAACCCACGTTACATGCGCGCCGGACACAACAGCCATTCCCATAATGGATTATTTTCCTCTCCACCTGAATCTGGCACACGTTCACAAAATTAAAGCGATTAAAATCATGGCTTTTTATGTAACCATTTTCGCATAAATTATACTGCATTTGTGTATAGCGTTGCAACAACAGTCGCGAGATAAAATCATCGCTGGTGCCACAGATAATCTCCGGTTCGGTTTAAAAGGATTAAGCCTTCGAGATCCCAGAGCTTCACCCGTGTTGTCACGGCTGGGTCAAATGCATCTGCGATGCTCGGAAAGGAAGAGAACTCCCGCAAAGATTAGCGCAGTTAGCGCACCTTCTTAGCTCTATATTTTATATTTTGAATTAAACTCTTTTCCCTAATCATTCGCGGCAATCCAAACCATTCACATGCTCTCTATAATTAATCTCCTCGCTTTCGCGAAAAAGACAACAAAAAATCAACAACAAAACGTGACCACAGTTTGTCAACAGCTTCGCGATACTTTAATTTCCAGCGATCATTTTCGCGATTCATTGAGCCCATTAGGCGCTTGATTAGGTAAGCTTTCACATCTATTCTGTGGTGTACCTTATGGTGTTCCGCACAAAAAGCAGCGCTTTTCAAGTGTGTGTTGATTTATAAATATCGATTACCGAACCGCTTGCGCGTCGGGCGAGGTTTCCTTTCTTCGGCTTATTAACCCCGGGGGTCAAACCAGTCGGTCTCCTCGCGGGCCAAAGATTTTGATGGAATAGGAAAAGTTCCGTTCGACCAGATTGGGCCGGTGGTGTATGAGGGCACGCTTCATTATATTTCTCTGTATTGCTGGCTGAGCTGGCGCGGGTTGAAAGTTTAATTATCTTATCTTTGGATGGACAGCTCTGGAGGAGGTGAGAGGAGTGGTGGATTTATTTTTATTGTTGTTGTAGGAGTGAAATTGAATTGATGATGATTTTCACTTAGGATTAAATGCTCAAACGCGTTTAGATGGCGGCGGCAGGTGATTGTGCTTCGCTTACCGCCAAATTAATATCCCAGGAGATTTTTATTGCTGCTTAACGGATCACCAATGGTTTCAAGAAGCTATTAAACTTTGATTGACCCAGAAGTTAATGAACTCTCCGATTAGAAACAAAATGTCATGGCTAAATTGACTTAGCAATATCATTCATAGATGCAATGTTGTTCAACAGCAATTCCAAATGGAAACGTCCTAAAAATGCAGATTTTAAAAATTTGTATTTTTGATTCCAATGAAAGTGTGTACAGGGTAACTTCGATATAACGTACATTTTACTTTCAAAATTGTACGTTGTATCGAATTGTACGTTATATCGAAGCATAATAAAGAACTCTGAAACGTAGCTTATATTACTTTATTGTGTTACTGTTTGAGTAAGGTTGATGAATAAAATCAATAAGAAGACGAAGCCAACTTTTCTCATGATGTTTCCATCGTTCTGTTGATTGAAGCTTCGATTCATTTAGAATCCGGAATCACAAAACAGTTGTATTTCGGTGTTGGTTAACGTTAAAATACAAGCTTTAGTATCAAAATACACATAATTTATTGTTCTTTCAGAAAAAGATCTTCAAAAAATTATTTTTTCGGACTTTGATAATGTGTACGTTATATTGAGGTAAAATGTACGTTATAACGAGTGACGTTATATCGAGGGTACGTTATAACGAGGGTACGTTATATCGAAGTTTCCCTGTATTCCGTTTGGGTTGGAGGAAATATGAGTTTTCCACAGCAATTGGGAATTTTTTAACTCAAGCTTAACTTTTGAAAAGGGCATATCGATTTGAGTAAGAGAAATATTTGATAATTTATATTTCAAAAACTATGAGTCGTACCGAAATAGTGTCTTCGAAAGAGTTATAGAGTATTGATGGTTGAATATGAAAAAAAATGTACACTGAGAAAAAACAATAGTACTCTTTTTTTATTTACAAAATTTGCAATATCCAAAATACATATTTTTAATTTTTTTTTTAATTTTTTCATACAAAATAGAAATCATGAAGAAAATTCAAAAAATGGGCAAGATGGTACAAGTATTTTTTACGAACTTTGTGGAACATCGAATTTTTAGGAATTTTTGAAACTTCGAGTTTTTGTATGTTAGCAGTCATTTTTAATCACAAATTATGAATCCTGATGTTATTCAAAACAAAAAAGGTTATTATCAATCTCCTTATAAATGCAACCATTCTCTAGATATTTAAAAAAAATATTTCTAATTTATTGTTTTTCTATAGTAAATAATTCCTTTTAATATGTTTGTCGTGTTATACCGTCATGTTCATGAAATTTTATGAATTTTTTTCCGAATACATCATTATGGTTCATTTTTTGACTCAAGCGTAACTTTTGAAAAGGGCGTATCGATTTTAGTATTTATAATCGATATTTTTTGAGATAATTTATATCTAAAAAAATATGAGTCGTACCGAAATAGTGTGTTAGAAAGAGTTATAGAGTATTGTTGGCTTAATTCGAAAAAAATATACACTGAGAAGAAAAATTTGTACTCTTTTTTTTTTATTTACAAAATAAAATTTTAATTTGCGATATCAAAAAATATGTATTTTTTTTATATTTTTTTCCAATTTTTTTCATATAAAATAGAAGTCATGCAGAAAATTTAAAAAATGAGCCTAAGATGGTAAAACTATTTTTGACGAAATTTGTGGAACATCGATTTTTTAGGAATTTTCGAAACATCGAATTTTTGTATGTTAGCAATCATTTTTAGCCACAAATTATGAATCCTGATGTGATTTAAAACAAAAAAGGTTATTATCAATCTCCTTCTAAATGTAGCCATTCTCGAAATATTTAAAAATATATTTCTAATTTATTGTCTTTTTAATAGGCCCTTTAAATATGTTTGTCGTGTTATACCATCATGTTCATGAGATTTTATGAATTCGCTTATAATTTCCAACAACTTTTCCAAATACATCGTTATGGTAAAAACATATGTTTAGGAGTTACGTTACGAAACATTCGAGGACATGTGGGTTAATACAAAACGTAGCGAAACTAAAAAATCTTTTTTATCTCAATACAAACTGCAATCAATCAAAAAAATTGTTGGAATTTTTAAGAAAATTCATAAAATTTGATGAACATGACGGTATAACACGACAAACATATTAAAAGAGATTATTTACTATTAACAAAGATTATAAATTAGAAATACTTTTTTAAATATCTCGAGAATGGTTGCATTTAGAAGGAGATTGATAATACCCTTTTTTGTTTTAAATGACATCAGAATTCATAATTTGTGACCAATGAGGTACATATAGAGGTGGAGCAGTAGGCGAAGTGTATCTGTATTGGCAAACAAAATATCGTGTCGTAATTATTTGCATTCAATATGGAATGTATATCGAAGAAACAAAACAATGTTGAAAGTACTCACGGTTGCATGATAATTTGAGCCAAAATTCTCATGAGATCATTCAACTGATTGTCTTAACAGATGACAATTATATCGTGGCTTATTCCGATTATTCATGTGGTAAAAAGGTCCAGAGAGCAGTCGTATGCTTAGTTCTCGAAAACAGTACCATTTTCGGTGGAATTTCGATTAGTTGGCGATTATTATCTCACAACATACACACCGACACTGAGAGCCTTCGAAATATCTTCATACTTCATTACGGTAAAATAATGAAATTTCGTTTGTTTTTATGAACGTGGGGGAGTGAAAATGCCGCATGGAAATATCACTTTTGTCCGTCTTTTTCGACGTGATTTCACTAATATTCACTCCACGATAACACTTTTACCTCATAGTCAGCGGGAGCTTTACAAAAATTTACGTTTTTAATTGATAAATTACTTTCTGAAAATAGCATTTTCACATGGATGCGGTGGGCAATCAAAGAGAAACACAACGACTGACGTCACTATTTGCGAAATAGTTATGGCAGCGCATGCTATGTCACTCGAAACTCGACCATCTTCATTACCTTTTTTCTAGGACATTGATTTGTGGCTAAGAATGATTGCCAACATACAAAAATTCGAAGCTTCGATGATTCCTAAAATTTCGATGTTCCACAAATTTCATATTTTTTGATATCGCAAATTAAAATTTTATTTTGTAAATAAAAAAGAGTACTTATTTTTTCTTCTCACTGTATATTTTTTCAAATTGAACCAACAATACTCTATAACTCTTTCTAACACACTATTTCGGTACGACTCATGTTTTTTGAGATATAAATTATCAAAGATTTCTCTTACTCAAATCGATACGTCCCTTTTCAAAAGTTACGCTTAAGTCAAAAAATGAACCATGATGATGTATTTGGAAATTTTTTTGAAAATTTTAAGCAAATTCATAAAATTTCATGAACATGGCGGTATAATACGACAAACATATTGAAAGGGATTATTTACTATAAAAAAGACAATAATTTAAATATTTCGAGAATGGCTACATTTAGAAGGAGATTGATAATAACCTTTTTGTTTTAAATCACATCAGGATTCATAATTTTTGGCTAAAAATGATTGTTAACATACAAAAATTCGAAGTTTCGAAAATTCCTAAAAATTCCATGTTCCACAAAGTTTGTCAAAAATACCATCCATACCATTTTACCATCTTGGGCCCATTTTTTAAATTTTCTGCATGACTTCTATTTTGTATGAACAAATTTAAAAAAAAATTAAAAAATATGTATTTTGGATATTTCAA
The DNA here is from genome assembly GCF_029784135.1 of Toxorhynchites rutilus septentrionalis. Lineage (NCBI taxonomy): Eukaryota > Metazoa > Arthropoda > Insecta > Diptera > Culicidae > Toxorhynchites > Toxorhynchites rutilus. The sequence goes on from NC_073746.1 coordinate 39,730,501, forward strand.
ATTGAATTTTTATTTTGTAAATAAAAAAAGAGTACTAATTTTTTTTCTCAGTGTACATTTTTTTCATATTCAACCATCAATACTCTATAACTCTTTTTAAGACACTTTTAAGACTCATAGTTTTTGAGATATAAATTATCAAAGATTTCTCTTACTCAAATCGATACGCCCTTTTCAAAAGTTACGCTTGAGTCAAAAAATTCCCAATTGCTGTGGAAAACTCATATTTCCTCTAACTCAAACGGAATACACACTTTCATTCGGAGCCACATTGGTCACGCGTTCGCAACATTCATCAGTGATGGAGATCGATTCACGGTCGGAGTCCTGGCCTCTCGTCATACATACAAGCTCCGCTTGAAATTGCTCTGCTCTGCAAAAAAACATCGAGCTGTTGTGCTATTAATAACTCAACAATGATCATATCAATTATCTCCGCTGTCCGGTCTAACTAAACAATGAAGACACAGAAAGAATACTCTTACGTCTAAATAGCTACTGTGTAATTTAAAATTTATAGATACAATAAACATGTAACATGTATACCATTAAATCAGGCTCATTTACAGCTAAAATGCTAATGAGCCTAAATAAATTAACAAATCGGATAAAAAAACGATAATCACATAATGGGACATTACATAATGAATCCAAATTAATAGATTATTAGATTATAGATTAATAGATTATCAAATTAATAGATTCAATTCGAAAGACGACAGAATATGATCAGAATTTAGCATAACTCATTAGGCATCAAACTCACCAAGAGAATTATCCCGAAATCTTTCGAAAAGCAATATTACGTACATTGCGAACCCTCGAGAATAAATGTCATTATTTCCTAGGTCATTCTGAGCGCTCGCGAACAAAAATCTACTTGGATATGGTCGATACCATCAAGATGCAACTCACCTGAAATGAAAAGGAAAAATGCAACATTAGTTATAAGTTGTGAATTAGAACGGAATCGAAAAAAATGTACATAGTTTCCTCGACAACGATAAAAAAAACGTGAGTTTGAGATTAGTTTAAAAAATCGTGATTTGATTCATTTTTTTTAACTTGAAAATGACAAGAATAGATTTCAGGGATGAACAGAGTTGATTCTGCGATGTTCCTCAAACCACTTGATGTGTTCATACAGGGACTACTAATTCAGACATACGTTTAGCATATAAAAGCTTCTACTTTTTTTGTAACAATTAACCGATTGCACTCATTGATGAAAATTAAATGTATGCTCCTCGACCCTTTCCGACTTTTCGAAATTTAGTATATATGGTAGCAAATTTCTATACGAGATTCTAGCCTTTTTATAACTCACTCAAATGGTTACAATTCCACAAATTCACACTATTTGAATTTCGAAACAAAATATAAAAAACTCATATCTCCATTTTGAAAAAATCATATCTTCTACACGGCAACACTATATGTCAAACTAAGTTAAAAAGAACAGGAATAATTTAATGAAAAAAATATAAAAAATATCTAAGAGATTATCCACGAATCTAGGCATGACAATGTGGAAGCTAAACAATCGGCCACGGGAGCCCAGGTATTACAAGGTCCGTTGATTGAGAGAGCAGGATAAAGAAATAATAATTGAAATTAAGAAAATGTGGAAGTCTTACAGTTTGAACCATCGACGGATATGGTCAAGTTTCGAGGTTTGTGCATCTGTATGTAGCTAAGCGGACACAAGCAAAACAAACAAACAAGTGTACCAAATATCTTGAGTTTGAATTTTTGAATTGCTCTCAAAGGACCACCCTAACCCTTAAGTGTTTCATATTTATATACCCCTTTATATGTTGATGAATTATATACAGTTTGTTGGATCAAACGGTTGTCTAGATCCGAAAGTCTCAGATTAATTAATTTGCACACAGGTAGGCGTAAAAAAAATTATTCAGAACTCAAAATCTAATTAATGGTATCCAAGTATCCAAGTGAAGTCCATATTGAGCAACAGATTTGTTTTTCTGTTTTGGTGGCCAGTAAGCACGAGAAGCCAGTGACGTATTTAAAAATCATGTTTTATTGGTATCTTTTGTACCTTTTGTACCTGTACCTTTTGATAAATAATTTGGTTGCGTACAAAGAGTTGTAAATACTTGCGAAATAATGATGTATTTTGAAACTGTTTTTCATCGTATACAACTAGTATTTAGAGTGAACGAGTTTTTATGGTTCAAACAATAATAGAATGGGTAGTTCCCTGATTTTGTTTGATTTTCTACTGTGCGTATCATTACATTAGACCTCTCCGTATGAATCACTTCGCTTGAATGCTTATACAGTGCTTGCTCTACGCACGAAGAGATAAAAGGAAATATTTCAACTCAAGCTTTCTATACCGGTTTCGTTTAAGCCAGTGAGCAGTTCACAGCATTTGTTATTGTTTTTCAAGATCACCTAAATTTTCTATTGAATAGTTTTATTATACCAATAACATAACGGTTTTCAATTTCCTACGTTAACAATACGGTCGTTTTGTGGTCACAGCCTTTTTCAAATATAGACTCGTTATAAAACAATCAGTAAGAAATCAGTTTTGCAGAAACACAGTTTAATGTGACGTTATTTATAATTCTAAAATTCCGTTTTAGAATTATAAAAATAGCAATTTTTTTTAAAGTTGTTGTCTAGATGTGTGCAATTAAACGACAACCTTCAAAACTTAACATTTACAGTAAACAACTCCGGATATTGCATACATCGTTCCGTTAGAGTGTTGAAAGTTAATCACTGAACATTTATCCAGTATTAGTCGAAAATCAGGCTCATTGAGCGAAAACATAGAATAGAAATAAGTTGTATTTAAAATTGACTCGAATTTTTCGGTAAAAGATGTAGCCCAAAAGCTGAATGCTTCAAAAAATACATCCAGAAAGCGAAGGATCGAGCTAGTTAAAGTATTTAAATAATAGTCATTAGCTGATTTGGCATCATGGCATCTTACATAAATGGGCCCGGCGCGATACTGAAAAATCAACACTAATGTTGTATATGATGACCAAATAAGCAATAATGATCAGTTTTGGTGCAATTGCTGAAGAACTATTTAGGTATTGTCTAAAAATTAAATTGGAATAGAAAGACAATGGAAACGACCTTAGAGGAGAGTAGTTGATTCTTTGGTTTACATGTAAAAAAATATGTAAACAGAGGTAAATAATGAAATAAATGAATAAATGAATAAATGAATAAATAATTAAAAAAATAAATAAATAAATAAATAAATAAATAAATAAATAAAAAAATGAATAAATAAATAAATAAAGAAATAACAAAAGAAACTTAACACTTTTTCCTGTTCATTTCATTATTTTGCTATCAAATTGAAAGTTTGTTGAAAATTATTACAAATGTCAACAAACCTAGTCAACTTAATGAAAAATCAGATGTTGTTTAGGGAAATACGTATCATTCATAAGTTATTCGCATTTCTCCAGAAACAATAGGTTTGTTAAAATTTATAAATCACCCGAAAACAATTTTGCTTCGGTATTATTCTATAAAATCGGAAAAAAAATTCTGTATTCTGTGTGTATTTTTGTTTGTGTTTTTTTTCTGACATTGCTCAATTCTGTTGATTCCTTTTTAGTATTCTTCATGAGATACATGAATTATATTTTTGTTAAGCAAACTATACGTTTCTGCTGAGCCCAGTTATGTAACACTTTTATACTTGTGATTGGATATTCATGTCCTCCAACTAAACTTCCGTTTCTCGTCATTCTTTTTGATAAGTCATCAATTGGAAGATGCGTTAAAATGACACTCAGCATCAATGTTGTATTTTGTTTCGAATTTACACAAGCTTGAGAAATATTTCTAATCTCTAAGAACTGTGAATAGTTTGATAAAAGATGTACAGTTACTTTAAAATAGATCATCGAGCACGGGTTGTTTACACTGAGATCCTCTTTGACTTTGGCACAAACAAAACATGAACTGCAGAAGTCATTCAATTCAATCCAAGCACCAGGTGGTCGGAATGTAGATAGATCTTGTGTACCATTAATTCAATCGGACATTCAGTAAAACATGTTTTTGTTGCTGAAGTAATGCGAATAACGAAGCGAAAAGGACGTATTTTGTTTTTTTCCTATTTATTCAAATTAAATTAAAAATATCTCGAGATGGGATGCTTTTAGGAGGTTTTGTAATATGATCAATATGACGACATCCAGAACGAACACAATCCACCACAGGACTTCGGTATTAGGAATTTTAAGTTTCTGAAGTTTCGAAATACAATTAACTGATGATTATATTTCGGTATGAGTTCACATAGAAGCGATTGTAGGTATGTATCAAACAGGTTGGAGAGTGAAAATTTAAAATGATCAGAATAATTGTACTGGTGTGGTGGAACGGACAGCTGCCAGTGAAAGTAACACGGACAGTGAAAAATTTTCGATACATATGTTTATTCTATTCTTAAGGAATGCCTCTCGTCTATAAGTGGCAATCGAATGGTCACATGTAAAAATAACTTGACAGGTTTTGGAGATGTAGGATTGCCATTTTTTGTGGTATGAGAAATACACAATATCATTTCTATGTATATTTTTTTATATGTAATAAGCTTCTACGGTTCGTATATTACAATATCCTTTCGTTTTACCCGTTTTTTCGGTCATATTTTTCCAAGACCGAGAAATAATTTTTCAAGCAGTCTTGAGCACAGGTCGCTGTTTGGAGAAGTATTAATCACACAATAACATAAGCATCAAGTAAAAATTCAAGCAAAAAAACTACAGATTTAGATGGAGTATAACCAACATGCCCAACCTACATAATCCTGGCATAACATGGGAACATGGTTGAAAAGGCTAAGAAAAGGGAGAATTTGAATCGACAGTAAAAAAACATCTGACTAAGTAACAATATATTTTCTTTTCAAACCTCGGTTTCGAATAATAAAATGATGTTTTGGCTCTGCCAACAAAGACCTTCTGATGGGTAAACCAAATTTTGACTATCATCATACTTCAATCATAATCCTGCGCATTAAGTCGCAGATATCATTTTCCGCTCATCAGACGATCGCTAAGATATCATTTTCCGCTCATCAGACGATCGCAGCTATAACTCGCTTATGCTGCTACTGTTATGCTGTAATAATAAATCTGTAAGCCATCACTTCTATTGTTGAGGCGACTTTGGGGTAGGCTAACTTTGATTTAATGTCGTACCCAAAATCATCCCAACGGCGTGGAAACATGAATTAGAGAACACGAAACCATTTTCGAAACCTTCTCCTGTGTTTTCACTCGCACTTTCATATTGATCCAAGATGTTGTTTTCCTTTTCATCGATAGCAATTTTTGAAATTATGTTAATTTTCCTCCAACCAGACGGGCGGTGTTTAAGTGCTGCATTTATCATATCATTCAGCTGTGGTACACGGTACGGCAAACATTCCGACAAGACAATTCAAACAGACAGCACAAGTAAGCATGCATATTTGATTGAATGTTAACGAATCCAATCATGGCGCGATGCAAATTGAGGCTCATTATTTGCACATAGATCATTCACTGTTGGTTGAGCACGAACGAACGAGCGCAGTTATGTTTTATGCGATTTTGCTATTACCATACTGTTTGAGAGAGTGTCAAAATCGCCTTCGGATTGCGACTTAATCTCTCCTGCAATGCACACGCGAGCGATCTAGGAAGTGCGGTTGCAGATCGCTCGGTAGGGGCGGAAAGGAACGTCGCACCTAGCCACGATCTACAGATCTAATGCGGGTAGCGGGGTTGATAATGATATGCTATACCTATAGCTAAGCTGCACGTGCAGAAGAAGCGCGCATAAAGCTGACATCAACATTATCATCATGATCGTCACAGAGATCACCAAGCTCTGGCTGCGACTTGAACATATGTGTTTGAACAAAAGGAGTGTTAGATTTGCTTTCGCTCAATGGGAGTTGCACGAAGTCATACTTAACCGCGGGGATATAATTTTGCAACAGTGCAGCAATAGCAGCAGGCGCGCACTGTGTTTTGCAATTGATTAATTCTGGAGCGTTGAGGCGCAGAATAATTGAAAGGAAGGTGTGAGAAATTGCTAGTTACTAACAAAGCCTTCAGGCTCCGCACGTCGAGGTTTTATTTGTAATAATAGGTTTCGTCATACCCCGTTGTTGACCACATACCAGATGTAGCTGTTCCCTGCTGACGTTGTAACACTCTCTTGCGTTTTATACGGCAAGTTTTCCTCAATATGAGATTGAGTATCTTTTCGCTACGTCTTTCAAGATGGGTACCAAACCAGAAAACAGGTCACATTATTGGGCGTCGTGCACAAATTACGTAACGCATGTAGGGTGGGAGGGGGGTCAAGGTTTTGTTACTTAATGTGACATAGGGGGGAAATTCAGCGCCCCTATATGCTTGAGCAGATAGCTTCGAGTCTGGGGCCGAATGTGGTGTGTTTCCTGAGTCAAGATGATAAAACACGTGTTGTAATGGGCTAAACCGCGGTCAATAGGCAATGCATCTCGAATATCGCGTTAATCTTCCAGAACATTATTTTTCTTGGCTGCTACACATATGGTTATTCCATCGGTTATCACAGGTGCAGAAAGAAGCTAGGGCACTTTGGTCATTCTGAATCAGTTGGATACAGTGATCCAACGTACGTTGCAGTTTGTTCAGAAAGGCACTGTTTTTCAAGTTCATAGGTTCGATTTGAAAAAAAAGTGGCGAGCTCCCTGAATTCGAAATTATTCGATATCAAAGATTTATTAACCCAGTAATCATAATAAATGTGGATGGAGGACCGGACGAGAGCCCTCGTTTTAAAAAGGTCATAGATATATATTTTCATCATTTTAATCAATTGAATCTTGATGCAATATTCTTTTTTACAAACGTTCCAGAACGCATGGCTTTTTTTTTATTTCTAGAAGTTAGAGGGATTAATACTTTCGCATGATAATTATGGATCTCACTTGGATGAAAAACTCAAAATAATCCGAAACTGGAAGCGAAACATTTTGAGTATGCAGCGAAATCGTTAGATGATCTGTGGAACAACCCAGCAATCAATGGATATATCGTTAAAGCCTAATATATTAAGCCCGAAAACTCCCAAATTGAGGAAGTGGAATTTGTAGGATATTTAGCCGAATGATTTTTCTCGTCACGTGAGAACATCCCAGTACTCTTTGCAAGTAGTCGAACGACAGGAACCGCTGCGTAGTCACTGTTGGAATTTATACAAAGTTGTTTAGTCCCAATGGAAACCAAATATGGCTCAATCTGACCATTCCCGATCATATCTGTTATTCTGTCCCGCACACACACCCGCATACAAGATTAGGCATCTCAATGCGAATACAGCGCAGATGAGTTGATCTGAAACAGGACCCATCAGTAGAACGACAGACAGTATCCAAAATCATACGTGCGTGAATTTCAAATTTAGTCAAATATATAAGGGAAGATGGCCCTGATCAGACCCCTTAAATTGCAAATGCGTTCCGTTGATGTTAAACACATGAGGGAACGTGTTAAATAATTACGAAGCAAACACAGAGGGCTGGTTCAGGACCACCACAACTTTTTTCAATTAACGGTATGCCGTTTACTTCAAGCATCAGGTAAATTCAATCTATATAACTTGTCTTGAAGAGCAGACCATAAGCAATCGAAATAGTTTTGTATTGTAATGTTTCATCGTCTGAAAGAACATTTAACTCATTCTCAGTACTGGTTAAAAATCCATATTTTCCTTTTTTAAGCATTGAAAACACGGAATGTCACCAAAACGCTGTAATAAAGGGTGCAAGAAAATGGTCATCATATGTTAAAATCATCAGTTTTATGATACCTTTCATTCGACACTGCTAGAAGTTCGGTAGGTGGCGCCATTTCCGAAATCCAAGAAGAGGTCGGTTCAAGACCATCGGTCGGATTAAGACTATTTCCCCCTATTCTTTAAATTTGAGAACGTATTTTTGAAATTTCTAAGGAAGCGACTCTTTTGTTGAGCAGTGACAAATCTCGATGCTCGATTCAGTCTCGAACTTCTGAAAACAAACCGTTATTTTCGTATAAATCAACATCAATTTATACCAGCTCCTGTTCCTCTCAGCCAAACACTAGATGGTTTGAAAGTACCAATCCCAGCAGATACAAGCATTGATTTTCTTTCTCTGTTTGTTAGAAATTCTATGAACTTGTCAAATTTAATTCGAATAAACTTTGATTCCGGCCTGGACAGATTTTCAACGTTTATATTTTCAATATTTAATGAAATCTGAAATGTTATGAAAATTTTTCAAATGACTTTGATTTTGCGTTACGTAACATGAGGGGGAGGGGGTTTGTCTTGCGTTACTTATTGTTGCAAAGGAGGGGAGGAGGTGGTCCAAAAACCGCATTTTTAGCGTTACGTAATTTGTGCACAACGCCTTATAAAATAAAGTTAACGCCAGTAACTATTTTCACAGCGAGCGAATTCTGATGATTTGCATACCAATCCAAATACCGACATCGCAATTCTCTATGATTTTTGTTGATACGCTATACATTACAAATTGCTAATCCCTAAACGGTCTAAATTGATGAAAATTGGAAGCATTCTCATATTTTCATACATTCGTTCTACCGATTTCTGTGCTCAATTTTAGCTTATTTTTGAAGATTGATCTTTTCCTCTGCGATTCTTTGGATCGATTCTTTCTACTCCAAAATCGATCTTGTCTCTTCAATCTTTCCGATCCGATTTCCGATTTCATAGAAAATAAAATTGCAAATTTGTTTTTCAGAGAACATTGATTTTAATCTCGCCAAAACCACCTGACAAATTTTATAAACATTGGAACCCTTGAATTTGACAATATTGAAGTCAAGTTTGTGTTTGTAAGTTTGGTCATTACAAAACAAGTGGTCACAATTTATATTCACAACATCACGTTTACTAGGCTGACAGTGAAAATTGTGACGAAACTAGATGATGATATCAGTTCCAACTGAAGCGTTCTTTTCTAGAACTAGGACTAGTACCAAGATTTCGACTAAATTCCAGACGTATGGCACGGTAGGACTTAATTGGATTACTGTCAGCTGAGTTCTGAATGAATATCAGTTGTTGAATTTCTAACAATAATTTTCAATTCTTAATTTCAATTAAATAATTCCACGACGGTACATTTTTTCTGGGCATCCTGAGAATCAAAATGAAATGCCTTGATGTTTAAATAGAAATGTGAAATATTTATTCCATGTTTAAAGAAAAGACTACGTTTATATAGAACATTCAAATAAATTGGAAAAGAGATATTCGATTTTTCAAAGATCGATCAAGAAAGGATCGATTCTATTTCGAAATTTTCGATGCATTCTAAAATAATATCTGAAGTGATAAACAAGTGAAATGAATAATATAATTCCATAGTTCTACGTCAAAAAAGCAGTCGTGTCATCAATTGAGGCATTCCACCAATCAACACAAATTTTCGAAAAAAGTTTTAAATTTCATATTTTGTTTTTAGCTGAAACTTTGCCACCTCGTTCGCAATTTTACAGTATTAGTTTTTAAATAGGATCACGGCTAATTTTTGAAAAAGGCTTATGCAAAAATGGTATCATTTCAGAAAGTAAACTATAACGCCAAAATGGGTTATTTCGTCGAAAGACACCATTTAGGCAAATAATTAGATTTTGATTTTTAAAAATTTTTACCGAAAAAAATTGAAGATAAAGTTTTCATAAGGAATATCTCAAAAACTATTTCTTTTTTAATCTAAATTATTTACATAATAAAACTCATATTGTCTCCAACAACTGGTTTTTCAATTGATCCTGGGCGAACGGAAAATATTTTTGTTGAGTCTTTTAAAATTTTCCCTTTTTTTACGAAGGTTTCTAACTGGAAAACTATAACGTACAACATTCTCTTCAAAAGAAGAAATGATGGAAATTCTTCAAAATGTTCAAAAAACTTTTTTTTTTCAAATAACAGGTGTGTTTTTCGTACCGAACTTCACCAGTAGCTTTATTCACACAATTAAAAAATGCGATGGATAGGGACCGCATAAAAAAGTTTCCTTGAACAAATAACTTAAATTCTAATTTTCAATTCATGATCAACAGTCGATTTCGTTTTGTTTTCCTTCTATACGTTGAGACATGTTGTCCCTTCATTTTTCCGCAAATCGCATACAAAAATCGCACAATCGGCACACTGAAAAAAAAACATTAATATTATTTTTTTAAGGTAATTAAAAAAATTCTCAAAAAAAATCTATATATTGTCTTTATAAATTCCAACAAGTCACCCGTCGAATACACTTTATCGCTATCTTGACTTTCAACAAAATTAGGATTAGTTTATTAATTTTTCCAAAGAAACATGAAAAGGTTGTTGTAAGGAAAACTTTTTCCCTATAGCAGTACCCATCTTCCGATGTAAGGATAACTTGTTGATAATTCATTCGTATTTTTTTCAGAATGTCAAAAACACATATTTTTGAGAAAAATGAATTTTAATTTTCAAAATAATTTTTTTCAAAGATTTTTATAAAATTATTTGATATTTTGTCATGAAAGCATCAATTATTTCCTACATTTCATTATGTATGGAATAATTTATGTTTTCATTAAGACAACCAACTTAAAACTTCATTAAAATAAAAATATTTTGAAAATAAAAATTAATTTTTTTCCAAATTTTGGTTTATTTTCAAGTCTGAAAAAATATATATTGAATTGTATCTGAAAACATTTTTCTATTTAGAAACACGTCAAGAACGTGACATGTCTTTTTCAGGAATCCCTACACAAAAATGCCATGCATTTGGATGTTGAATGCGCGATATCGCTATACTGACTTTAAACAAAATTAGCATTAGTTGTAATTATTTAAAAAAAAACATGAAAAAGTTGTTGTTAGAAAGTCTTTTTCTCTATAAAAGTGCCCATCTTCCGATGTAAGGGTGACTTGTTATAAATTGTAAGAACTATTCATATATATTTTTTTTTAAATTAAAAAAAAAGTTTTTCAAAAAATCCGTTTAATTTGTTTTATCCCTTTTGTTTATTTTAAGCTCATTAGCATTTTAGCTGTAACAGAGCCCAATTTCAATCGTGTACATGTCACATGTTTATCATATCTATAATTAACACATGACACAGTTGCCATTTTTCGGCGTTAGAGTATTCCCTTCTATACCATTGCATATGGTACACATTCACACAGTAGCTATTTAGGCGTAAGAGTTTTCCTTCATTATCCAGTTAGACCGGACAGCGGAGACAGTTGATATGATCATTGTTGAGTTAATAATAGAACAGCCCAGCCCGATGTGTCTTGCAGAGCAGAGCAGTTGTATGGATGAATCGATCTTATTTCGACCGTGGATCGATCTCCATCGCTGATGATTCGTAGTTATTCTGTAACAACACAAAGAAGGTCAATGATGGCCCTGAATTTCGAACTCACGATCGATCGCTTACTAAGCGAACTCGCAGCCAATGTGGCTACGAAGATCGCCTTTAAATTTTTAGAATAATATTTTTTTCAGTGTAATTTTATCACAATTAAAAAAAAATTGTACATTTTATTTTCTGACAAGAAAAAGGTTGTTTTTGAGATATTACATTTTCAAAAACAAATTTCAATGTGTATGTTTTTACAACAGTTTTCAGAACCTCAAAATTATAATTTATAACTATTCCTAAGAAACCATTTCAATTAAATAACCCGTTTTGGCCCTCTCCAAAAATTAGTCGAGATATTAATACCGTAAAATGGTATCGCCCCTAATGCCGAACGAGTTGCCAAAGTTTCAGCTAAATCAAAAATATGAAATTAAAACATTCTTCGAAAATTCGTGTTGATCGGTGGAACGCCTCAATTGTATAAGTACAGTAGAATCCCGATTATCCGCCGAATAGTCGAGCAAGCTCACCACGGATAACGAAAATTGCGGATAACGGACTAAAAATGAGGTGCAAAAACAAAAACAAGTTTTCAGCGGGAAAATTAAGTACAGAAATCATTAAACTATACATCTACAAGGTTGTATACACCAGTGGCCAAATAATGTAAAAGACATGACCATAAAAAGAGCATATGCCTTCCACTCGCTGATAAATTCAGAAAATGCCTATAGATTTACTATGAAATTCGCTGTTGCGAATAATCCGCAGCACGGATCATCCGCTGGCGGACAATCGGGGTTCTACTGTATTACTTATTGGGCATTGATGGACGCGATCAGTCGCGATCTCCCCTTACCAAATCGTTATCATCACCGCATAGTCTACTGCAAGAAGATTAATTTGTTCGAGAACCCACCCAACGGATCATCCAATCGCTTTCCCCTGACGATCCTGGGTGAAAGTCATTAACACGCACCTCCAACTCTCCCCTCGTGGAAATAGTTGTTTACAAAAATCCTATCCGTGTCAATAGCCGTGCATAGACACGCTATTTTCTCGTAATTCGCAATCGCGTTTATCTCCGATCGCGCGCGCACTGATCGTATCGGCACCCGACAAAACGTTGACACCCCGGACAAAACGACCGGGAGAGTCCACGGGATCATGTGGCCGGATGGTGGTTCCCACTCCGTCGGAAGATAATTGTTACGATAATGTTTGGATGGTGTAATTTGAAAAACGCGAGCGAGACTCTCTACAGGTGCCAGAGAGTTTACGAAGGCGTCGTGAACCGACCCGTAGTAGTAAATCAACACCCGAAAGTGGCACCCTGTGCGCGCGGTACACCCATAAAGACACGAAAAATTATGATATTTGAACGGAGCAGGCGCACCACAATATAAACGGCGGAGGCTAGAATGGAAGGAAGGAGATCAAGATAATCGGTAAGGTTTCTTGGGGGGCCACCCAGCGACCGAGGCGTTTCTGTGCCACGAATTGTGAAAGTCTAACACGACCGCTGGATTAACTGCATTATAATTTGTTGGAAAATGCAGCCGCCACAGCTGGCCATAAATTAGCCTTTGCCCGGGCCCCGAAAGCCACCTTCCAGGGGGGAACGACGGAACTGCAATTCCGATCACCGGGAAAAACGACGAATTACAAGTGAATCATTCCATCTAATATCGGTTTATTTTCCACATCCATTATGTCGATCGATCTCTATTTATGTATTTTTGTATACTCTTGCTTGTCGACTTTGCGGGCTATTATCGATCGGTTGCGATCAGTTTATTGTTAAATTTGAAATCTATATCATCGGGTGGGCGATTGCCATCGCCATGGTGAAATCAAACCTGGGAGTCGGGTTCCGATTTAGTTTCCGACGTTCGATAATTTATTTATAATTGAAAAGCCAGCTTCGATCCGGTGCACAATAAGGCAATCGATCGAAACGAGGCGGCTGCCAATGCTCGACTAAACACCGAACAAATTGGTCTCGACATTAAAATGCTAATGTCAAACATGCATTTCAAGCACTCTCGTTTTGCTCGTTATCGCAGACTCAAGCGGACGCTCTGTTGAAATCCCGACCGGTAGTGTACATGAACACACAAGCGGCTTGCAATGACCGCCGAGAGACCACCTACGAACTCTCGTACCTCTCGCCATTGATATGTTGTCACATGTTGGTGGAGTTGGGGCAACTGCAGCGGCGGGGTATGGTCGCAATGAAATGAGTGATTTCGATGTTTGAGCGACAATCTCGTCTCTCTAATCGCAGCCGCCCTCGTCGCCGCCGCCGACTGTCGGAGGGGAAAGATCTTAATCGGATCAACCCAAACGTTATGACGACGATGGTGATGATGCAATAAAAATGTTGGCTCCGTTGTGTGTTAGTGTAATTGTGGGGTATTTTTTTCCCGAGAGATAATCTCGACTGTGTGGAGTACCGATGATTTGTGGGACATTAATACGTGTTTGGATGACTATCGCTATCTGTGCGCGGTTTCGTTTCTACTACTCGAGAGCGGTGAACGACGCGATGTGGGTTCGGTCTCGGTGGTTGACGTTCTTGTCCCGACCTAGGCGACAGCAAACAGAACCATTAGGTGCGGTTGGACAATGAACTGATGTTGGTTCTCGCCCTGAAAACATAAAGTTTCCTTGACATACGTTGGGGCTCGTTAAGTAAGTGGGTGTGAATAATTTTTAACACACTGAGAAAGGGCTCAGTAGGGTTCAAAAAGGTTCACACTAGATTAAATGGATAAACGATATTCAATGATTATACCGATAAAACACGTTTTGGTTTGTAATGGAGTTGTTTTTCTAAAATTGGTTCATCATTTTCTACACATAGTATCACATGCATCTGCTCTAATGATACTTAGATGCAACTTCGATTTATTTGGTATTTGAACTTGATTTGTGAGAAATGAAAGAATGATTGATTTTCGGTATGTTCCATCTGCAACTGACTCTACCTTCGTTCATCTTCTAAGAAACTTACAGATTCCTTGTCTCAAAAACTTCTGTTTTTTTGAGACAATCCATCAATTGCTGCTTTCGTAATAAGTAAATAGTTCTTCAATGAAATCTGACTGCATTATTTATATAAATAAAAATGATTTGGTGTCCGTTTCTCACGATTTAACTCAAGAACGGAGCAACGGAATTGAAAGTCAGTATCAGGTGTGATGCGTCTTAGCCTGTGTCAGGTGTATATGTCAAAAAAGTTATAAAAATCATTCGGAAATTTGGAAAATCAGAAAGCCATTTATTGGCGTATGAAATTCATTCGGAAAGTTGGAAAATTGGAAAGTCATTTCTTAGCAAATTTTACAAATCTATATTATTTTTTTTCTTTCTTTATTAGAGAGATTTTCAGCCGAAGGCTGGTTCATCTCTGATCTACATAAATAAAAATGATTTGGTAACCGTTTATCACGATTTAACTAAAGAACAGATCAACGAATTTGAATAATTACTATACAATAATAAAGGTTATAAAAATCAATGGGAAAATATTTAATTCAACTGCGTTTTGAAAGTGTTTCATTCAAATATAATACTTGAAATAAAAGTGGCACTGTCTATTTTTGATCGCGAATGTAGATCGCATTCAGAAAAATGACTTCAGGGGGTGATCGTGGGTGTTCGAAATTATTTGGATTAAAATATCAATTGTGGACGGGACGATGCTCGCCGGGTCAGTTAGTCCAGAATAAACCTGGCAACTAAGGTGGACAAGGAGAAGCCTGGCTCACCGTACAGTGGTAGGCATTCGTTTAGCCGCACCCTATTTTTCCTCAATATTTTTAAAAATAAGTCAATTCTTTGTACAATTTTGCTCATAAAAGACGATTATTGTTTATTTTCATCGAATTCATGCTAAAAAAAAGTGAAAATTCACTTTTTGTTTTCTAAGTAATTCAAATATCTGGAATCAGGGTGGACATTCGTTTAGCCGCATCCTAAAATTTTAATAAAAGTAAATTTGTGCGGCAGTCCAATCGGTAGCTAATATTTAGTATGTCCACCTCCATTTCGGATCACTCTGAAAACTCGATTTGGCATCGAGTCAGACAGCTTTTGAAGTGTTGCCATATAGATTATAGCCCAACATTCCTGAATGACTGCCTTGAGACTGGAAATGTTGTCAAATTGTCATCCGTTTGCATAGACCATCTCGGCCAAAATTCTCCATATGTCTTCTATGGGTTTGCAATCGACTGCCAGCATGTCATTCAAGAAGCGGAATGTCCTTCTCGGCAAACCATGCCTTCGATTGCTTGGAAACGTGGATGTATGCATAATCCTGCTCAAAAAACGACATCCTCGGTAGCGTTATTCTCAATATGGCCAATCAAAACGTCCTCCAGTAATTGAAGATACTTTTCGGAGTTCATTCGGGTGAAAATGAAACAAATGAGAAGTGAAAAGCTGTGATAAGAAACGGCTCCCCACTCTGTCAAACTTCCGGCCCCAAAGTTTCACTTCGATCTCACGACATGCCGTTGACTTAAATTGTACCAATAGCAACTGTAACAGTCCGGACCATCCAAATTGAACTTTCGTCGCCGGGAAATACAACATTTCTCCATTCTAGTTTCCATTCCATGTATTGCCGGGCGAAAATGAGATGGTTCTGCTTATGGGTGGCGGTCAGTTTCGGCTTCCCTTGAAGTTGTTTCCACATGATGTTTGGTGACTCATTCAAGATGCGCGCAATATGCCTCTTCGTTACTGGAACAACCGATTCTGCCTTAATGTATGAGCAGGACATCGTTTCCTGGTTGCTTCGTGTCTTATTCGACCTTCAAGACGCAAATTAACTTTGGTGTTCCCATTTGTTGGTCGTTATATCCCATATTTCTGGCACTATTTAAAGAAATTCCGTACCACTTTCTCAGATAGACCAATTTTTGTTACGATCGAGCGATTAGAATACTTTTGTTCACTGAATATCTTTATTATTTTCCGCACCTCTTCCGTCAATAGAATACCTTTCGCCATTCCTTTAAATTCTACGTAAATCACTAATCTGACTTCCTCCGTTGCACATCTAATATTTATCTTGTAAATTGAACATTTCCAAGTATTTTTTCAAAAAACAGATAAAGGCTTGATGATTATGCGAAAACTCGATTTTTATGCCCTGCGGCTAAACGTATGTCTCGGGAAAAAACGACGTTTGAATGTTTATATCCACCGATGCCGCCTTGTGTGTGTGATTGTGACGCACGTCCTTTCAATAAAAGTGACTTAAATAAATTAAGTTACATGAGGATATCGAAGAGTTTTTAAAAAGAAAGGAAAGACCGGTTTCACAGAGAGCACAAGTTAGACTGATTTTATTATTGTCAATTTTACATCATGAAGCCTAGCCATTTACCTAAAGCCCTTACGCTGCACATTCTATCCAGTCCGTTGTCGCGTCAGGTACAGAGTCCGAATCGGTGTTTTACGTTGGTGTCCTAAATTGTTGTTTCGCTTGCGTTTGCGAATTGATGCTACCGATAAACTGTTCCACAGTGATCGGTTCTGTTGCTGTGGGGAAAATGATGTTGCTTGCGTTAACTACTCCCTCATCAAGTTTGGATCGTCCCGATACAATTGTGTTGGGATGATGGTTGTCTGCTGAACTGATGTTTGGTTTTTCTTCATTGGGTGTCCTTTTCTTCTGGTACCAATGGTAAACTATGACGATCAAGCCTATAATGAAGCATATAGATGAGAGGCCCAAACTTGTTGATGTTTGGATGAAATATCGGGTTTTAATTATCTCCAGTTGTTCTCGGTTTTGGAAATGTAATTTCTTTAATGTGTGAAAGTCCAGGTTCTGCTCGAATTCGTTTTGTTCAATTTTCACGCCATCCAGAGGCACTATTGTTGGGATAATTCTCGATGGAAACGTAATGGAGCTAAAAGTTTTGTTGTTCAGTGAGATTGTACAGTTCTCGAAAAACAACAGCATCGTTCCTGTTAAAACTCTGTTGTTATGTAGACAGTCGCTTGATAGTGTGACTGTTGTGATTATGATGATGATATGGTTGTCTGTCAATCGTTTTATGTTGGTTGTTTTCCGATAGTTCGTAAAGGTGCATTTTCCTGGGGAGCCTCGTATGATTTTGGAGAAGCATCTGTCGTCTGAGGTATCGTCTAATTTATCTTCTTCGCAAATGGAATTTTCGCCGATACTTTGGCAACTGCCTTTGATGAAATAGGTGGAGTTTCCGTAGATTGCTGCTTTATGCCAAGGGAGTTTGATGATTTGACCGTTGATTGGAAGTGGTTCTAGGAGAAGACTGGTGAATGGATGTGGTAAAATCTGCGGGACGCCGATGATGAAGTAGAGGATGGATTCCTTGAAGAGGGCTCTGATGTCTAGGTAATCGTATGCTTGGTCTGGATGTAGAATGGTAATATTTTGTTCTTCTAACTTATCTGAGATAAACTTTAGTTCTTCTGCTTCTAGAAAATTCTTAGAAATGATATTTATTTTTGCAAGTTGTATAACTTCGAAAATTGAGTCTAGGTGTTCTTGTATTAGGTCGACATGATAAGAAATTTTAAATGCCTGTCGGATTGCTGTGAAATTTTGATTGACAAGTTTGTTGGTGATTAGAGATTGTCTGGCTGATATAATTTGTTGCTTGATTATTCTTTGTTGTTCATTAACGGAATCTATTAATTTGTTTATACGTTTTCCTAGATGTTTGTTGATAGTTACTTGAATATTATTTTGTCTTATAAGTTCTTGGTTGCCTCGTTTTAAGTCATTTATATCGTTATCTATTTGGATTCGATCTTCTTCATCTAAATTGCCTGTAATCGCCTTTATGGCTGAGCCTAGAAAATTGAATGCTCCTCTCTTGTTTCTTCTATTTGGTAACAATTTCATATACGTGTTTTGGGCTTTCTTAAATTTGGACTGTAATGTGATATAAACGTCGCTGAAGTCTGTGAATATTTTAAGTCCGTCGATAGTGATAGCGATGTTGTTTAGTAATGGTCTATAGTCTTCCAAGTCTATTGTGTGATATATCCTGTGACGTCCAGTCTTAATTAGTACGTTTCCGGTCTGTAACGTCACTAGTCCTGGGTTTCTGGTCAGGTCATGTATTTGTATCGTTCTCGATGATGAGGTCGTGATGAACGTCAGCGTAATTAGTTTTAGAAGTTGGCTCCGCAACATCTATAATTTAGAAAAATAATTTGTATGGTTTCATTTTCGCCGAATATTTTCTTTGTGTATTTCTCTGCCAGAGTGGTCCAGAAACGTTCTACCTTTATCTTGGACAACTTTGACTGGGAAATACATTTCTTTTCCTTTGTTCCTTATTCCTTGTCTTCTATTATATACGGTTTCTTCCTCTCGAAGGACCGGTGGGTGTTCTCTCTTCTTATTATGGTAACCCAAATTTTTATTTTTAGTTTTATCTGATTGTACAATAATTTCATTGTAGAATTTGTTTCTGTTTTCTAAAATCTTTTCCATATCAAGAGGCCTTTCCTCTCCATCCCTTATTCCGTAGAATATTTCCCGGGGTTTGGTTTTTGTGGTAGAGTGGACTGTGTTGTTGTATATGGTGCAAGCTATTCTAAAAACTTCTTTTTCGTTTATGTCGGGATAATTAGGCTTAGTACAACGATAGATTTCGCCCAAAGTTGAGTGAAACCTCTCCACTGTACCATTACTTGAACTATGGTTTGGAGGAGTGAAATGGATGTCTATTTTTAAGTTTTCCAGAAGAGTTTTAATTTCGATGGATTTCATTGAAGGTTCGTTGTCAGTAACGATCAAATTTGGGGTACCATAAATGGAAAAGTATTTAGTTAATCCTTTACGTACATCTTGAATGTTCCTAGATTTGATGGGAATCAATGTAGCGTATCTCGAGAATTTATCTAAAAAGGAAAGGAATATATTAGGTTGTTTTAAGAATATATCTAGATGTATTAAATCTAAAGGCTTTTTTGGGTCCGGAGTGGGTCCGAGCATGATTTTGTATGGATGCCTCTCGTATTTATTTTTATTACAAATGCGACAGAGCCTTACAAACTGTCGTATTTTTCTTTTCATTGCTGGGAAATAGTACCTGTTTGCTATTTGTCTATTATTTTCCCATACCCCTCTATGTCCATTTTCGTGGGTTTGTTCTATAACAATATTTTGTTCCTCGGCCGTTTTCAGATCTATGAGAATTTTTTGAGAAAAATAAATTTTGAAAGGTTTGCCTCTACTGAAGTAGTTTCTATAGACGATTTGAATCGTCTGTATCAACTTTTCCGGGCAAAGGATGCAGTTTGATCTTTTGGGATCAATGTAATCTTTAAACATTTTAATTAGGTATGGAACTCCAAATATCAATTTCGTAATTTTTCGTCGGAAAACTCGTGGAAATATTTCTTCATAGGTTTCTTCTTCGTTGGGTCCGATTTTTAGAACAATCTGATTACAGAACTCGTTTAATGGTTTTTCTGTGCCTGGGATAAAGTCAGAATCGTCGGTATCAGCAGAGTGGGCCGTGGCTCCGTCTGACGAAGTGTCGCTTTCAGATGTGGAAGAAGAGTTTTCTTCCGCTTCATTGAGGTTGATTTCCTCTCGTACTCTGGAAAGACTATCGGCTACGATGTTCTGCTTTCCAGGTCTGTATTTAATCTCGTAATCAAATTCTTCTAAATAGAGGCGCCAATGAATGAGTCTGCTATTTGAGTTTTTAAGGTTTAAGCTATATGTGAGAGGTTTATGATCGGTGTATAGAGTAAATTTTCTTCCGTAAAGATAAGGACGGAAGTATTTACATGCCCACACGATCGCCAAAAGTTCTTTCTCGATTGCGGAATAGTTTTCTTCTGACTTATTCAGCGTTCGAGAAGCAAAGGCAATTGGTTTGTCACTGCCAATTTGCCCCTGTGACAAAACGGCTCCAACTGCGAAATTGGAGGCGTCTGTTGTCAAAATAAATGGTTTGTCGAAATTCGGGTACTGTAATATATCACTCGATGTAAGAATATTTCGACATCGCTCAAAGGCATCTACGAAATCCTTAGTGTGAGTGATAGCTTCTCCTTTTCTCAACGTTTTTGTAAGTGGTTTGGCTATTTTCGCAAAGTCTCGAATAAACTTGCGGTAATAGCCTAAAATTCCTAAGAATCCTCTTAGTTCTTTTTCATTCTTCGGAAGTGGCCATTTTCTGATGATTTCCATTTTTTCGGGATTTGGCTTTACTCCTTCACGAGTTACGATGTGGCCTAGAAAGGCTACTTCTTTGTGAAGAAACTCGCTTTTATCGAGTTGCACCTTCATATTGAATTTTCTAAGACTATCAAAAATTTTCTTTAGGTTGTCAAGGTGTTCCTTTAGGCTGGTAGAGAACACGATGATATCGTCCATGTACACAAGACATCGGACACCAATGTGCTCTCTCAAAACGTTATCCATCACGCGTTGAAACGTTGATGGAGCATTTTTCAAACCGAATGGCATTCTTAAAAACTCGTAGTGTCCGTTTTCGACACTAAACGCAGTTTTTTCGATGTCACTCTTATCCACTTCGATCTGGTGAAATCCAGATGCCAAATCAAGTGTTGAAAAATAAATGCAACGGCCAAGCTTATCAAGAATGTCGTTAATATTAGGAATGGGATAACGATCATCGATCGTTTTCTCATTCAGCTTACGATAATCAATGACAAGTCGCCATTTCTTCTGGCCGGATGCGTCCATCTTTTTTGGGACTATCCAGACTGGTGAAGTCCAAGGGCTACTTGAAGGTCTTATAATGCCTTGATCAAGCATTTTCGAAATCTGTCGCTGAACTTCCTCTCTATGGCAGAAAGGGTAGCGATAAGATTTCGTGTGAATCGGTATATCGTCTTTTGTGGAAATTTTATGTCTAATCGCGTTGGTGAAGGTCAGTTGTTCGCCTTCTACATAAAATATACTCTCATAATCTGCAATCACTTTCATTAGGTTAGATTTTTCTTCTTTGTTCAGATGATCAACTCTCAATTGATCGAAAATGGGTGTCCTGCCAAATTGAGTTACATAATCTTGGTTCGGTTCCTCTAAGGAAAAATTGTTAAGTTCAACATCTAGAGGACGTTTTATTAATACTTTTGAAGGGCTTTTTGATATGTTTGATACAGTGAAAAAAGCATGGCTATCTTTTGAATTGTAGATACCAGAGTGTATGATAATGTCCTTAGAGAGAAAAATGTCATCTTCCAAATAAAATTCTCCATTATTGATGATAGTTGGTAAATTCACAATTTTTGTCTCATTGGAATTTAACTGGATTTTTGCCGAATTTGGATATTTTCGAAACATTTTCAGTACGCCAGTGGGGAATTTCAACTCATTTTGATCTGTTAATATGTTGACTTTTAGTTCACGTAAGGTCTCGTATCCTATGAGACCATCGAAAAATTTGTGGAAGTCGAATATGTAAAATATTTGTTTTTTTGATCCTGGTATTGTGGAAAAGGGGTTGAAATTTACGAATTGATCTATATTTTGCGAACCATTAACGTTCGTTACCTTTACAGGTTTGGTGAACTTGCATTTGTCCAAATTGACATGTTTCGGACTAATGTAGTTTTTGTTCGCTCCCGTATCGATCAAAAACTTCAGTGGTCCTTTAGTGGTATTGATTTGTATGTACGGTATAAAATTGTTTACGGAGGAGTTTCTTGGGCCGTAATTATCTGAAAATTCAGTTCATCAGTGGAAGTGGTATTTTCTTCGACACTCTCTTCCTGATTGTTTACCACAGGTTGAAAAGATGTACTAGCCATCGATTCATTGTGATAATTATCCTGCTCATAATTTTCTTCATCATAGGTTTCGTATTCACAATTTGGTCCTTCGTACGGGCCGTAAGGATCGGACATATTTGTGCCTTCGTGGTAATTGATTGCTCTCCGAGGTCTATTCATATAGTTTATTTTATTAGATCTTATTGAAGGGTCTACATCCATGGGAGTAGGCTTCGGCATCTGAACTGGTCTTGGGGCGAATACGTTTCGCGGAGGAACTTGCGGTTGATTTAGAAAGCTTTGGTTCTGATGTTGTTGGTAAGGTGTGTGGAATTGATTCATTTGAGGTCTTTGAAAATTTTGCCGTTGATTAAAAGGATTCATTTGTAATCTCGAAAAATTTTGCTGTGGATTAAAATGATTCGTTTGAGGCTGATACTGGGCTCTTTGGTAATGATTAAAATTATTCCAGTTCTTTTGCCTTGGTGGGGGAGGTGGTGCTACAACAATCGGTTTTTGGAATCGATTTGTAGTTTCCATCTTATTAAGACCGCATTTATTTTGATAGTTTCTCTCTTCAATAGAAGCATCGAAAGCTTCTTTTAATTTTTTTGGTTGGCGGGCTCTTACGTTCCCGCCGATGGGCTCTTTTAGTCCTGCTAAAAACACTTGAAGAGCATTCTCCTGGTGTGTCGAGATTCTGTCCGTTCTCAAGTTGAGATCGAATGTTGAAATATTTGTATGGTTTATCAAAAGCGAAAGCAATTGATGAACCGAACTATAAAAATCTTCTATTGTTCCAGTTTGTTGCAGTTGGAACAATTCGCGGGTAAGCGTGACAGAATCACGCTTGTCGTTATAGTAAGCTATCAGGTTAGCTTTAATTTCTTCCCAGATTAGCGGTGTCCCGTATGTTTCTAAAACTCGGTCCGCATCTCCGGTTACTTTCGAGCGTATGGATTGAAGCCATACTTGCTCGAAGGGTGTCCCTTTAAGAGTTTCTAAAAAGGGCAACAGATTTTCCACTGCTCTAATGAAGCAGTGTAATTTGACGGGGTTACCGTCGAATTGCGGCAATTCGCGGATTGCCTGGGGCGTTTGCATCGCCTTTAGGATTTTCTCCGCCTTGTCGAACATTACCGCTGTTTGAGCAATTCTGGCGGCTTCTTCGTGTTCATTTAAATTTTCCTCCTGTGCTGAGGTATTGCTCCTCGGTAATTCAGGGGATATGTTAAAACTGTTTGGGTTCATTGTTTTCGCGATTATTCACAAAGCACTCCAAGGTAAAACTTAAATCACTCTTGTTAGATTAGCTAGTTTTTTTTTCTGATTTAACGTTTGTTTTTGTTTTAGATTAGTAGTTCACTTTTGTGATATAAAAAGAGTCGCTTACGGTGTTACCCGGGCTCGTCTCTCTGAATTAGTAGTTTTTTGTTATATTTTATGGATGTGGATACAGCTTTTTTTGTTTCGGGTAAGCTTTGTACCACTCCGATTAAATGATTGTTAATTTGACTAAGATCTAATTACTTACTTAATAAAAAGGTATCACTCGTGCGTCCGTTGTAGTTCTCCAATCGTCAGCCACTCGATATTCGTTCGCGCGGGAAATCACTTTCGCGAATTGGATCTACGCGTGAACACTTGAACGAGCGATCCTACCGACTGCGCCAATTAAGTTACATGAGGATATCGAAGAGTTTTTAAAAAGAAAGGAAAGACCGGTTTCACAGAGAGCACAAGTTAGACTGATTTTATTATTGTCAATTTTACATCATGAAGCCTAGCCATTTACCTAAAGCCCTTACGCTGCACATTCTATCCAGTCCGTTGGTACAGAGTCCGAATCGGTGTTTTACGTTGGTGTCCTAAATTGTTGTTTCGCTTGCGTTTGCGAATTGATGCTACCGATAAACTGTTCCACAGTGATCGGTTCTGTTGCTGTGGGGAAAATGATGTTGCTTGCGTTAACTAATATACTATCGCTACAGTAAATAAGTATCCCGATAAAAAGAACATTCCTAGTTGTTTTGTAAGTGTTTCAAGTTTTTTTTTCAAGTGCGGCTAAACGAATGTCTATCACTGTAGTAGAACACAATTTCACGATACGAGTCGGACACGATTATATACAGACCCCATTATAAACAGACTCAATTATATACGGTAGAATATTTTTGACGTAGGACTACGTCTAACACCAATACCACTGCCAAAACAATCCTAGAAAGCCTCCATGCATCTATCCTCTTCTATTCTAATGCCGCTGGTACATACGACAAATGTGCTAGATACAATGGAAGCCTGATGAGAAGCGAAACATTGTATCGCAAGCACCACCACTGTGTGATTTTACAGCCAGTCAAATCGATTAAATTCCACTCGCTCCGTCCCGAACCGAACATTCATTTTCTAACCGGGAAGCAAAGCAGAACTGAAGGAGCGAGAGCATAACACCGCTTCCCGCCTGGTAGTCATCGAGTCAACATCGTTTGACGGCGAGCGCGAACGGGACAGAAATCTGCATTTCTCAAGGCATGCAGAAGAGTTATGTTTAACCTCTTCCAGTACAACATTGAGTCTCACTCGTGGTGTACTTGCATAACTAGGGCGCTAGAGCGCTCAGCAGAGTAGTGAATTCGCTTGATTTGTGACGTATTAAATAATACGCTAAGAGGTTGAATTGTTCCCAAGGCAAAAGTTGAAAGTCTATATATTGAGCTGTCAAAAAAGTCCTGCGGTATTTCCGCGAGGTGTCGTTGTAAGCGCGTAGTTCTAGTTGTATTCATTGTATCGAGTCATACTATAGCTTGTTGGAAAGGTATTTTTGCGCGCTATAATATAGTCCTTGACAGTGTTTCGTTTGGTTAAGTCGTTCGTGAGTTATGGTGTCGCAAATATGGAGCAAAATAAAGAGAAAATCCGACATATTTTACAGTACTACTATGACAAAGGCAAAAATGCATCTCAAGCTGCCAATAAAATTTGTGCAGTTTATGGACCCGATACAGTTTCCATTTCCACCGCACAACGATGGTTTCAACGTTTTCGTTCTGGTGTTGAGGTCGTCGAAGATGCGCCACGCTCCGGAAGGCCTGTCGTCGAAAATTGCGACAAAATCGCTGAATTAGCCGAGAAAGACCGGCATAGTAGCAGCCGTAGCATCGGCCAAGAGCTGGGGATAAGTCATCAAACCGTTATTAACCATTTGAAGAAGCTTGGATTCACAAAGAAGCTCGATGTATGGGTGCCACACACGTTGACGCAAAAAAACATCTTTGACCGTATCGACGTATGTGAATCGCTGCTGAATCGCAACAAAATCGACCCGTTTCTGAAGCGGATGGTGACTGGCGATGAAAAGTGGGTTACTTACGACAACGTGAAGCGCAAACGGTCGTGGTCGAAGCCCGCTGAAGCGTCTCAGACGGTGGCCAAGCCCTCATTAACGGCCAGGAAGGTTCTGCTGTGTGTTTGGTGGGATTGTCAAGAAATAATCTATTATGAGCTGCTTCCCTATGGCCAAACGCTCAATTCGGACCTGTACTGCCAACAACTGGACCGCTTGAAGGTAGCACTCATGAAGAAGAGGCCATCTTTGATAAACAGAGGCCGCATTGTCTTCCATCAGGACAACGCCAGGCCACACACTTCTTTGGTGACGCGCCAGAAGCTCCGGGAGCTCGGATGGGAGGTTCTTTTGCATCCGCCGTAAAGTCCGGACCTTGCACCAAGTGACTACCACCTGTTTTTGTCCATGGCGAACGAGCTAGGTAGTCAGAAGATAGCCACAAAAGAGGCCTGTGAAAATTGGCTATCCGAGTGTTTTGGCCAATAAGGAAGCGAGCTTCTATAACAGGGGTATTATGAAGTTGGCATCTCGTTGGGAACAAGTCATCGAACAAAACGGCGCATATTTGACTTAAAACAGATGATTGTAACTAATTTTATGAACAAATGAAAATTCAAAAAAAAAAATACCGCAGGACTTTTTTGACAGCCTAATAATTCAACACGAGAATAACAGCAGCACCAATTTCGTCAGCAAAGTCAGCTAACAAGATTCAATTTTCCTGGCACCAAGGGAAGGACCGTAACACGATACAGCACAAGATAATGTAATGGTGGCGATTATACAGTAGGAAAATTTCGAATCCATTAGACGAAGAAGAATTCTCAAGGATTTGGGGACGTGAAGCGGGCTAAATTGTAACATTTGTATTTCTACACTCAAAATTGATTTTTAGCTCATGTTTTGTCATCCCGATTTATGACATTAAATGAGACATAACATAACAGAAAATGTCATGACTCACAAACACTGGTAAGCATTTGTATA
The DNA here is from genome assembly GCF_029784135.1 of Toxorhynchites rutilus septentrionalis. Taxonomy (NCBI): domain Eukaryota; kingdom Metazoa; phylum Arthropoda; class Insecta; order Diptera; family Culicidae; genus Toxorhynchites; species Toxorhynchites rutilus. The sequence continues at coordinate 39,757,018 of NC_073746.1, forward strand.
ATATACATGGTACAGCAATATAAGATATACGAGCGAGCCAAACAAAAGATAAATAAACTTCCCGCATACCTTGCCACATACACGGCCCAGACCGAGATAGATATTGTTGTCCTTCATGCGCTCCTTTTTTACTCTTAGAAAACACTTCCCAACTTCATTTTATAATCAGGTGCAATATTATAACGTATTTGCTGAACAACTGCTGAAGCATCATTAGCCACGTGGATAGCGTGGTCGTGTAAAATTGCTTTGCGTTCCAGCCGGCCTTGGTTCGATTGACGTCGTATGGACTTTTTTTTTGGCACAATCCCAAATGAAATGAGAAAAGAAAACAGAAAAAGATGTCTGCAATCATCCATACAAACCATTTTTAAGCTTTTCAAACAGCTCATTATTTGCGCATTTGACTCTCCAGCACACTAAATGGTACATTTCTGCCAAAGATATGAAATGTTTTCTGCCAACGCTCTGCCAAAGATGAAATTTTTCTGCCAACGCTAGTTTGGATGTAGGATAAGATTCAAATCGCGACTCGCTAGGATATCATGAACCTGTTTACCTTAGTATATCTCTCGAGTCTCCGAAATCGACAAACAGTTTAGACCTTTCATAACAAACTTCTGCCGAAACAATGAGTTCGATATCCTTGATCCCGGTAGCCCTAAAATGTTAGTTGCCACGCGATGAAGATGCGTATTAAACGCGGAATGATTGAACATTAACATTCATCATTCTATTAACATTGAACTGTTCGAATCACATTGAATTGTAAGGAGTCTTATATTCAATGTAAAAGAACTTATGCATTATTTGGATAGATAAATGAAACAACCTGTCATTCGAGGAATAATATATTCCTCATACTTCATGGAATGGTAGAATGGTAGAAGAAAGGCTAGGGATAAATCAAATGAATTTTGCAACCTACTGTTCCCAAGTGAAACGTAACTAAGTGATAGTCAATAAATAGTAATCAAAAAGTCAAGGAGGCTGGAGGACGGATGAGACGAAACTTATCATTCAATATGTTTCAAATAGTTGTTCACCAATTTAGCAACATGAGGTCGACTGTTGTCATGATGGATCATTACACTCTCATATCTGGTAGCATACTTTAGCTGTTCTTCGGCCAATGTTTGGTTGAACCAAAGCAATTGGTGTTTTTAAAGATTTAAACTGATTTTTGGTATCGATTGCAGACTGCATCAATGACACTTTTTTAAAAACAATGCAGAAAATTTGTTTTTTTTTCCTCAATGTAACAAATTATCCTTGTATAAAACTCACTTTGGATTTGCGATGCGATCATTATATATTGAACATTTAATCATAAAAGACGAAGCGAAAATTTTTCATTCAAACAAAAATATCACTGTATTAAAAGGTCCTACAGGAACGTTATAGGAATCAAATGAAAGCTGGTTGAAAATTTGATTTGCTATTGGATATGCTGTTGAATTAGCTGGCTAAGAATTATGTTAGTTCACAAAAAATATTTGAAAAAACAACAGATAGAAATTGATTTTTTTTTTCTTCCCAATATTTTTGTCTACTACATCTACACATACCAAGATAAAAATTTGTTCGTGGAATATTCCAGAACTTGAGAATTTAAGCTTTAAAATAATGTACTTCCCATCTGTAGGCGTTCATCCTATGTACCAAAAAATGTATTTTATTTTTAATGATAAAATGGCAATAACTTTTCGGGCAACCCGATATATCCAACTGTCAAAAATTTTCTAGGTGCGTGTATAAAGAAATTATCACAAAGATAAACTAATATTTCGAAGAGCGTCCGGAAAATCCCTTTAGGAATGCGAAACATAAGTTGAAGAATCGCTGGTATAAAAAAATATTGAGCTTAAGAGAGAATAAACTGTTTTTAAAACCACAAACTTATTTCTTTCCGCTTTGCTAACTATGCAGCCAATATCTCTCAACCAGTATGTCAGAGACGGATAGTTCACAAAAAGAATTTAATTATGGTATTATCAAAGCACTCTTTTCTAGCTCAATAAACTCGTTCCGTCAAAACATCAACCCCATTCAACAGCTCTCATAACTCTCATAACATTTTTGGACGATTCCGATGCGGGGGTGCTATATGACGTTAGATGCCCTATCGATTGAATAGGGATCTTTGCGCACTCAAAGTTCACCACCTGGGGAGTTAGCTTCCATCCTACGCGCAAGCACCAAGTCTTCCCCCACACTCATCGTAACATTGCAAGTAAGCGTTGGTGGCGGCACACCGTGATTGCTGCAGCAGCAGCACTATCGAATGCTCGAACTTTTGATTGACTTTCCACCCGTGGGGTTCGTGGGGAAAATATGATCAGTTGGGGGCGATCGGCTTCCTAATGTTGAAACAACATGATGCATCATCGTCATCATCATCCGCTGCTGCGGTTGAAGTATCTCAAAGGGGAAGCCCACCGCTCCGCTTCAGAAGGTGTGCAAATGTGCAAACACAACGGTTTCTAAGCCCGATTAGATCATCCTTATTGCTCACATGAGCAATAAGCAGAGATGGGGACTTGTTGATTGCGCGATGGTGGGAAGACGCCTCGCTGTGCCGAGAGCGAGAGACACTATTAGAAATAAATAATACGCGAATGCTCTATAAACAAGAACATTGAAATTAATGTTCCCGTGGTACCCGAGAGCTTACGATGAGGCACATTAATTAGGCGCAACATTGGCGTACGACGAACGAGCGAAAAAGTAACCAATGCCATTATAATAAAAATTTAAATACGGCTCGATCACGACGAAAATGCATCGCGGCGCAATCGCCGCGACTGTTGTCCCGTTACGATCTTAGTATGACAGCGTCGTCGTCTGTTGCGCTCTTTCGGCGACACAAAGAAAGAGGAAGATGACTTCCTTGAGATGACACTGTGAAAAGTGCCATCATGAAGAGAATCCCAAATCAAATTTCGCTGGACGATATGCTTTGCCACGGTGCCCACGGGTTCCCAAGTGAATGTCTTCATTGCATCGCGCATTGGTTGCTAGCCACTTAAATTGATCCGTCGTGACTGCCTTGTAGTTTATTATCCGAAACAAGCCATGAGCCGTTCCAGCCCGATATTGTCACCGCTTGAAGAGCCATTTTTCATGGCAATTTCCGTATGTTGGTTGACATCCAGTCGTGTGACATCGGAAACTAATTCATCCACTACCACTAACGGTTGTGCGCACAGACGAGGAGGGGAGGAGAGGTAGGCTGGAACACGCGAGATCAAGATTAAAACGACGCGCTAAACGAAGAAAGCCATTATTCGAGTTAATTAATTACCATTGATTGTGTGTAATTATTATCACATCATATCATCAGCGTGCATTTCTTATTTTCTCTCTGTGCGAAACCTGAGAAATGCTGCAACGGTGGCATGTGGAGAGATAGAGAGAGAGAGAGAAAAAACTGCATGGCTACATACTTAGGCCCAGTTGCTTATCGGATGGCAGTAAAACATCGTGGAGTAAATTGATAGCTGTAAATAGCTAATCCGTTCAATAGTACTTTCCACACAAACGCCAATTATGCAAATTACCCGCAAGTATCCGCGCAACAGTCCTGCGGTTCGATTAAATGGTACGTGGGTGTATTGGCTTTTAAAACCCGTCACACACGTGTCGATGATTTGCTGCTTTCTCCCGCTTAGAGATGGTCATACAATTCCCCTCCCAGCATGAGATTCTATGCCGATTGACAGGACTGACAGAATTGTATTAGGTTTCCTGACAACAATCTGCGAAATGAAAAAAACGCGGGCTAAAAACAACAATATCTGCGATCCAGTTCATCTACGATTGCCATAAAAACGAGGAAACATTTCAATTGAAACAATCTGACAGGGAAAGCTTGCTCATTAGTGCCTTTGGACAAGCGCGAAAGTGGTGGCTGCTTTTTCCGACCCCAAAGAGTCGAGTCGATTCCAAATCTGATAAAGCGTTCCATTGTGTGTCCACCAACCTGGAAGTGAGAAAGTTCCAAACGCGGAAGAATCTGCACACAGTTGTGTGTTGTCGGACTCGTCGAGCAATCGCTAAGTTGTGATCTTGTTTTTTTTTTGTTTTTGTTTCGTTTGCTTTTTTTTTTGTTTGCTCTCGTACGAATTGTTCGCCGCGGCGGAAAATATCAGACAAATCAGCGCGCTGCTACTGTTGTTACCTCAAAGCTGTCATAATTGTGTGCTTGCAGAAACGATTGAAAAAAAAACCAGCGCGTTCGACACAAGCACGGGGCTCTGGTTTTTTGTTCGAAAATCTGAAAATGGAGCAAAACTTTGGCTCTACTTGGAATGATTCGATCAAAGGCAGTACACACCAATGGTCATTTTCCCCGCTTTTCTCTCTAATTGAAAAAATCGAATCGGAAAACGTCCACTTTAAAGGGTTATCGTGTCTGAATTATGGACTCACACGGGATCGATGTTGTGCAAGCCAATGGTTTCTTGGGCAATAAAAACAAGGAATTCAACCGTGACAAGAAAACCATCTGAATAAATGATTTTTGGTCATGAAATAGATTTTTATGACTCAGTTCAAAGCAGTGATGCCAGAATAATTTTAAAAAATATTAAAATTGTCCGGAAGACGACCACACTTTTCACGTAGGACTACGAAATTGTTTAATTGAATTCGCCTGTTTACCGTTTAGTTTTTACTAGGGATTGTATTATCGTGCCAAAATTTTAAAAACCGGTTATTCGGTAAGAACAGTTTCATTACCGGTAAAACCGGTAAATTATCGGTAAAAAACATACTTAAAATAAACCAGCCGTCTGTTCAAACTGTTCATAGGACAGGTAGACAACCTCAGAAAAAAAATAGTTTTTTATTCCAATTTGTAGCATGGATGAGAAATTATCGCAGGTAATTTATTTACAATTTCCATATAATCACGAATATCCTAATTTTCTTTTCTGTTTGTGTAAAATTTCTTTACCATGAAGAATGTAATCTCATGGCTACACTTGACTACACCACCCAACCCGCACGCGACAAAACACAACATTACGAAATAAGCAGTAATGTATACCGGGTTCAAACCTTCCATGTGAACCCATTGTTGAATGAACAGATTGAACAGATAGCTTTGTCTCGCGTCGCCTCCGAAATAAACCATTTTCTTGAAGAAACGGCTTTTATTTATAATGATTGGCTTGCAAAAAAACATTTTGCACGTTTTTGCTGGTTTAAGTAATACTTAAGGACACAGAGAATGTAAATTTTGTCGTTTTTAATCTAGATCGTATCTCATTAACAAAGTTTCCAGAAGAGGAAAACGCTCGTTCAAAGACCGAAAACTTTTATCCGAGGGTTCTCATCAATCCGTTAATAGACTTTGAGTTTGGGCTGGACATTGATACCTTTGATTGTTGCAATCGTCTTCCTAAGTTTTCCTTGATGCTCAACAGTTCTACAGGTTTCGCATCGGTCAGTGGATTTTTTCCTTCTGTTATCCAGCTACTGAATCAATATCATCATCGTCAAATTTGATCAGGACAGGAATTTCAAATGCCTGCTTCATTGCTGAGATTGAGGAATTTTAAATGCCTGCTCTCTTTCTTTCTTTGTCTCTTCCTCTCAATCTCTGTTTCTCTCTTCTCTCTTTTCCCTTTCTCTCTCTCTTTCCCTCTTTTTTTTCTTTCATCTTTCTCTCTTCCCATTTTCTCTCTTTCCATTTTTTCATCTCTTTCTCTCTTTTTCTCTTTCTTTTTTATCTTTTCCACCTTTCTCTCTTTCCCGCTCTCTCTTTTCATCTTTCTCTCTGTCTATCTTTCTCTCTTTGCATCATTCTCTTTTTTCATCTTTCTCTCTTTCCATTTTTCTCTCGTTGTCTTTTTGTCTTTTTCTCTCTTTTTCTTTTTCTTTATTTATTTTATTCCCTCTTTCTCTATTTCTCTTTTTATTTTTATTTTTCACTCCTTTTATCTTCCTTTTTCTCTTTTTCTCTCGTCAAAATGATGATGATGAATTGAATTAAACAGAATTTAGATAACTATTTTTTTCTCTTTTTTTTTCTCACTCCTCTTTCGTTTTCTTAGGTTCCCTCTCGTCGAAAAATGACGATGAGCCGATTTATACAAAATTTAGATAACAATGACAGAGAAATCACTACTGCCCCCTTTTTTTCTCTTGCCCGGCGAAACACTCCACACATGAGCATTGCAAACGCATATTTAATTGCGTTGCCTTGTACTGTTATTTTCATAGAACGCATACGATACGCCTAGTGACAAAGTGACAAAAAAAAAGAATTTGAAAATTTTTAAACTAATTTTCAGCCCTAATATACGCTATTGACAGCTCACTGTCTAAGCCGAAACTTAAGCTCTGGCACAACGCTACTGGCTCGTATTTGTGCTGGGGGAGCACAGATTTTTCGTGTCATTTGAGTAATCAGAACGTGGGATTTTCGGGATGGTCTAAATTAGAGGAATTTGGGATTTTGTGTAATTTTGGAATCAGGCGCACGCAAATCCCCAATTCGAAATGTAAATGCAGCTCTCGTTCTACAAATACATATGACCTTTATGTACGCGACATTGTTTTAAATATCACATGAAAGTTTTTTTGATTATTAGGATTACAGCAAAACCTGGTTTTGTGCGGTTTTTTGTGCGATTTTTTTTGTGCGGTTTTCTGTTCATGTGCGGTTCTTTTTGTGCGATTTTTGTTGTGCGGTGTATGAAAAGAAGCATATTTGACGAAGTTATAGTCCATTTAGTTTTTTTCGATGGTTTATAAGCATTTAAGTGCGAAAAAAGCATATTTGCGGCTCAATTACCCACTTCTGAAATCATTCGCCTCCTCTCTAATGCTCTAAGTTTCTCTAAGTTTTTGCATGACATGATTTCTAACAGCAACACGTTTCGACATGCACGCCACGCGCAACCGAAAAGGCAAAGTGTCCCATCGCAAAGCAGGGAAACAAAAGGAAATTGAACGGTGAATGGCGTGGATTTGAGTTATTTTCTTGCGCGTAACTTTTTTTATGCGGTCCTTATCTACCGCATAAAAAAAAAATTTCACACGATGCGATTTTTTATGCGAATTTTTTGTACGGTCCCTATCCTCCGCACAAAAAAAGGTTTGCCTGTATTGGATATTTTTTGGCATTTATGACCTTTATGTGCGCGAAATTGTTTTAAATATCACATGAAAGGTGTTTGGATTATTAGAATTATTTTGATGTTTTATGATTAGAGAACGGATCGTGCGATTGAGGCTGTCTTTATATTATTGTGTTTGTTACTACCCGTAGAACTATCAACCCTCGGAAAATTGAAAGTTGGAAAGGGAAATCGAAAAATTTTGAAATTTCATATGTTTTGCAGGGAGCAATTTGTCGAATAGGTATCCTTCAGTCCAACTGGAACTCACGATGGAATAAGACCATCCATGTACAGGGCGAACTCGATTATATGCAGTCTTCGATTTCTTTTCATTGAATATAATCAAATCCTGTGTATCATCGAATCAATTTTTTTTGTTTTTCACACATACGAGGGTCACTATTTATATTTCGGGAATTGGCAACACTGATGTCATGTGAGTCCATCTGACGGTTCCATCGTAAAGTTTGACATTTTTGACGATATACGTACTCAGAACATTTTGTCATACGGACGCTATTTGTTTATTTTATATTTAGTTGAAAGTTTGGTCTCGGCAAAAAAATGGAACTGAATCGTGAACATTTTCGTGCGATGATTTTTTACGACTTTCAACGTGGATTATCACAACAAGAGTGCGTCAATCAACTTAATTTGACTTTTGGCGATGAAGCTCCATCAAAAACCACTGTGTATCGCTGGTATAGTGAATTCAATCGTGGTCGTAGTTCGCTGTCTGACGAGTTTCGTGAAGGTCGTCCAAAATCGACTGTAGTGCCAGAAAACATCGATGCTGTGCACGAAATGATTAAGCAAGATCGTCATGTAACCTATTGTGAGATTGAGGCATCCTTAAGCATTAGTTCCACCAGCATATATGCGATTTTACATGAACACTTAGTTGTGCGAAAATTATGTTCACGTTGGATCCCACATAATTTGACAATCGCTCAAAAAAAAGGCTCGTGTCGATTGGAATAAATGCTTTGAAAATTGGTTTGAGCGCATGCAAAAGTGTATCGATCATCGTGGCGAGTACTTTGAAAAACAATAAAAATATATTCGCAGCTTAACTATTTGTTTTTGTTGCTATTCCCGAAATATAAATAGTGACCCTCGTATTTTTTTTTTAAATTAAAAAATTAAATTTTCAAAAGTTAGTGGTTTTTAAGGTGTTATTCTTAATGTTATTAAAAAAAACCTAACGAACTTGACATCCAACTACCTTTTTTGATTTCGCTGCAATATCACTTTAAACAATTCCTGATGAGTCTTCAACTAGAATCTAGAAAAATCACGATTTTTAATTTAATGTATTCATAACAGTCAACTATATTTAATTTTAATGTTGAAATATTAGAAACAAATATTTTAATTTTGCACTGTACATATATAGTCGAGTCTAAAATTGTATATAATCGAATCATATATAATAGAGTCAGCATATAATCGAGTCTGTACATAAGCGAGTCCCACCTGTATCTTGAATAAAATTGGTGTCTGTATGTCACGATTTAATTCGAGAGTGGATCAACGGATTTGAATGGGTCTTTTCTGTTTCTTTCTTGTTTGATGTGTTTCAGATTTATATCCCAACAAAAATTCTAGGGGACTGTGTCACACGATCGCATTTTAGACGTAGTTTTACGATATTATTTTTATTCAATCCATTTGGATTACATATTATTTTAGAATTAATCTTTTGAAATAACTTTTTATTAGAAAATGATGAGGAAGTCATGGTTTTGCAGAACCAGTTGAAGAGTCATGATTCATTCTTTTCTGTACGAGAAGAGAACGACGAACATGAGAATAATTACAAGAGCGTTATAGCTTTAACAGGTCCTTTCCAGGTCCAGGTTTTGACATACACACGGTCATAGGCGATCATAAGCTTGTTCCATCACCCCATTCCACATTTCCAATAAATAAAACATTCAAATCGCTTAATAATAACCATTCCAATCTACATTCTTAAACAATAACAATGTACGCAAACAAAAATAACAAAACGCAAAAAATAACGATGTGTGCATGTGATGCTAAAATACACAAGCGCTCTCCATATGAATACCGATAATCTGTACTAATTCATCGAGTTTCATCTTGGATTCAAAGTTGCGAACAAAACCACAACAACACGTTTTCATTCACAAGACGACATACTATCGTCGCTGAAGTTGTCCGCTCGCTGGCAAGAGCAAGACTAGTTAGTAGAATTGCAAATGTTCTGCTTTTACGCTCTGGTCGTGAGGCCAAGCTGCAATTGGGCGGAGCATGAATTGCAACCTTTCCTCTCTCCACAGTGTCCGTTCACACTGGGCAAAATTTCAAGCGACTGATTCGCAGTGGTATTCGCAAATAAGCAGAACAAGTGTATGAAAAAATTGGAATGCTTTTAATTTTCCTCGATGCAAACCATTTACAGACTAGGGAATTGTAATGAAACAAATCTTAAATAATTTCCGATTCGATATTCATCAAAATCCGTTAGCAGCAGAAATAGTTCTTAAAATAACCATTATTTCATAATAAATTGACCTGTTTTCTGATTTTGCATCACTACTGAAAGATGTAGTTCTACGTCAAATTTAATTGCAACAGAAAAGTTGGAAACTCATGATAATTCACTTTACTTATAGTTCCGGTCATTTTTATACAGAAAAATGATTTGGTGTCTGTATGTTACGATTGAACTCGAGAACGGATCAACGAACCTGAATGTTCATTTCTGGTTTAATGTGTTTTGGTCTGCGTCAGGTTCATTTTTTTTTTCATCTTTATAAATTAAGATAATTTAGTGTCCGTAAGTCAAGAATAAACTTGAGAATGGATCAACGAATTTGAATGATTCCTTTTCGTTTTACGTGTTTTAGTCTGCGTCAGGTTTATAACCAAAAAAAAAAAGAACGGAAAAGTTGGAAAATCACCAAAAATCAAAACATAATTTATTTAGCGAATTTCGTTTATCTCTTATAAAATTTGAATGATTTTTTTTTTCTGATGTGTTAGGGTCTGCTACGATTAACTACAAAACGTCAAACCATTAGATAATTTCAAATACTAATTCACGAAAAAAATATTATATGTCAAAATGTTATGAGTAGGCTAAAGATTCATTAAGAGATATCGAAATTGTGCTGTGCAGGTGGCAAAGTCAAATTAGCACCATTGACTCAATGAACAGAGTTCTATATTCTTCAGAATAGAGATAAATTTCAAAATATAGATAAAATATTTTGTGAATAGTTTTATGAATCTGGAAGAATTTGTAAGAAAGAAACCTGAGAATTTTGCGCTGGCATGATGAAAATAAACTAGGGATATCGAGAAAAAAAAACTGAAAAATTGACACCGCTGGTTCTGTGATCCGTCTGGTAGCGAACAAACAAATGAAATTTTACCGCAAACATGTTCCAAGCAGTAAATCAAGCGAACCCTGGTTGTGAGTACTCTCACGCAAAACCAACAAAACCGATTCTTAACACAATAATCACACACCCATCATTTTATGTGTTCGGCCAACCACATTTTACAGCCACAATTTGTTTCTATTGCCCAAAATGGCTTTGATATAGAAGTATAACATTTAGAGGTAACGTTTTAATGCGTTCTTCGTGGCGGTGTCTTCTCTAACCCGTCCCGGTCTCTCAAGTTTGTTTTCGTCCAATGGGACACTGCTCGTAAATTATGTATTCTTTCCGTTCAAGAAATTTTAACGCTTCTCGGGAAGAGAAGAAAAAGTGGATGTGTTTAGACAGAAACAAACATTAATCATAACAATTTTTTGCCCCTAGAACTATCATTAATTTGTTGAAAACGATCGTCGGGCAAGGGCGCGTGCCATTGACCCTGCTGTTTCTAGAAAAGAATATCGGATATCGATGCCCACCTCTTATCCACTTTTGAACTGGGAAAGTTTCAGTTAGAAAATCAAATTACCGTCAGGTTTTTCTGTACATTTCAAACACGAGTCTCATACACTGGTGGGGAAAACAGGTTGATTGAAAACCGTGACGAATATCCAGATTTCACGGGCCAAGCTGTGTGTTGGCTAACAGACGAATTCAATTTCGCGGCTTGATTGTTTTCGAGTCGCAATCGCGTTTGAACCGTTACGGAAAAACAGGTAACACGAAAAGTAAATTGCAACCCAGCGAAAGCAGTAGAATGCAAACAAACGTTGGGCGGAGAATTGAAACCCTACGGAAAAAAAAACCGGCCAGCGTCTGTCCATCCATCATCAGCCGCGATGTCTCGTAGGATCATTCCGGGTTTTGACAGCGCACCGCCTCCCGCTGGTTGTGTGGAACATATTTTCGATTGAATTAATTGAGTTTTCGAAGTTCGAGACAGCACACGACTGCAAACACAACACGACGACAACGCCAAGAGATCGTTTTACCGCGATGATGCTGCTGGTGCTGCTGTCTGAGCCGTCGCGTAAGGCCCGTGTCGAGTTGTCAGCGCAGTTGCTGCAACAGCACTGCATACGATTATAAAACTATCATTGTTACTACTCTAGCGGTTATTGCCAAAGCACGACAAAAACCTTGGTTGGCGTTGGTTGCTGCAGCTTCCTCCATCGGTGGCAGGCAGGCAGAGAAACCTCTTTCACCTTCCGAACATTGTGGGGTTGTTCAGCGAAGCGCGCTAAGTTATGACAAGCTTCTCTCATTCTGGTGTCGACTAAACTTTTACTTCCAGCTGCCGAGAGTACTACCAACCCGGGAAGTCGTGATACTCAAGTGCCACCGCTGTAGCAGAAAAACACAGTGAGAGTCACATTTGAATCTTTCCGCTACGATCGAACATTACCGTGCCTCTAATCGTAAGGATTAAGTCGCTTCATAAATCAATTTCCCTCGTTAGTCGCGCTTGTCTTGTCGGAATTAACACCGAAACAGATCCAGGAAAAGATCTAAACCAATAATCCATATTATTTTTCCTGCTGATTAGTATAACGACAAGCAGCGAGTATTAGACAAACGCAACGTTTCGCAACGATTCCTCCAATATTCGATGGATACGCCCCTGAACGAGGAAACGAGGAAGACGGTAAGGTAAAGTGGATCAACGTTCGAAGTCAACATAAACATTTCGCCGCTGTGATTCAACCTTCCGAAGACTGACAGAAATAAACTATTGACACAGTTTACCTCTACTCCTCTTGTTTCTAACGGTGGAATGGCGGTCCCCGCGCCGGAGAGTGTTCTATGACCCTTGTGTTCTGCACGATACGACGGTTCGTTTGTTAGCTTGATCGATTTATGTTTTGTGTCCCGCCAGGGATTGTTGTTTCAAAAGAGCGCTCGGAAGAAAGCTACGGGAATTGGTGAAAGAAATGGAACTCGAAGAAGTATATGTAGAACTATGAGGCATTGTTGTTGTGTACCGGCGCGGTGTGCTGCTATCGTTTATCGATAGTGACTGAAATGGAACCTTTTCAGGGTTCGCTTTGAACTTCTTCGCTCTGCATGCACAAGTTTATTGTACTCCGGTGACCTAATTCCTTTGGAATGGAAGAAATATGGAGCAGTATTTTTTGCTTTGTGCGGGTGGGTGGCTCATAAATCAGATCGCTTTGTTTTTTTATTTTATTTGGAAATTCAAAGATTCCGTTAGGATTCGTTTTGGCGGATTTTTTGGATCAAACATTATGTAAGTCCAATAAAAAAACTAAAAACTATCTAACTTAGATTTGAGCGCTATCCATTGCTCATCAACTGTTGGATTGAAAATCACAATGATAAGGTTTTGAATCGATCTAGTGAATTATTTATAGAATCCCCTTATGTCTGAATAAGACCTGTGTGTTAGGTTGTTAATCCAACAGCTCCCGTTGACAACTGGTTACGAGTATGGCGATGAAAATAGATTACAATGTTTGTCAAATCTCCTAGTAACAAATAAGATCTATGGAATACAAGGTAGAATAGCAACAAACTTACGATATTAAAAGAAAAATTGCATTATGAAATTTTGAAAGAATTGCTTCTGTGGCAGATTCGTGAAACAGCCATTCTGTGCAATGAATGATGCATCTGTGTGAATAAGGGTTCTTTAGGAAACGCAATCAAATTGGTTCTTGAGATTCGTCTCGACTGAGAGTGTCTCTTAGGCTTTGATCTATATTGTTTCGGGCTCGAGCATCTTTAGTATGCTGTCGCCTTCAATCCAGTTATATCGAAAGTTATAATTAAATTGAAGGCGAAATGAATGCAATAAGTTTGTAGTCCTACGTTTACAATGCGGTAGTGCTTTGGACACCATTTTCCTTTTTTCGAAATTAAAACACAATTTTCGATTGTTTTTTCAACAGTGTATTAAATTTTTGTTAGAAAGTTCATAAACCAACAGCTTCATCGAACACTATATTTCAATCAGACAGTTTAATTTCGAGCTACCATTTTTTATAAGGAGAAAGATTAATGATTGTTAATATTGCAACGAAAATTTTAGTAAGAGGCAGAATATTGAAAGTTGAGCTACTTATGGGTAGTAAAGCACATTTTAAAAAATATGGCTCTATGGCTGAGAAGTATAAATCCTCCAAAATATTCATCATGGCGGAAGACCGAAAAAAGTGAGCGCAATCGAATTGGAAACTCTTCGAGATTTGTTTGGTATGGAATACATTACGATTCCCTAACCCACAAATGGTTTGAATTAACAAAAATTGGAAGTATTATCATTTTCACATACATTTTTTTATGCTTTTTTGTGCTTACCGATTCTCGTGGTCAATAACGAGCAATGATGTGTCAACAGGACACATTATTCATACATTACTGTGAATGAAATGCGAATGCTGCCTTCGTTCTAGAAACAGACATTTTTTTTAACCTCCCCCCGTTTTTAACGTATTGGGTACTGTTCTGAATCATATTTCGGACGCTTAAGGCATATGATGCAGGAAACAGGTGACACTAAATCAAATTTCGGACAGATTGAATTCAAATTTCGTACACTTTATTTTGTAATTTTTTGAACGAAAATTACATTACACTTGATTATATTTTATAGTCAACTGCGAAACACTTACCAAGCAATCACAGTAAACTGTTAACGATGATGAGAACTGATGAAACACGGGAAAATTTTAAATATTGATGAACGGGTAGATTCTACGTACTCACGCTAAGCAAACGTCAAACTTAAACGATATTGAGTAGTGTTGATAGATTTTTGCCGATTGTGTTATAATTCAAATGGAGTTCTCATATGAAATGATAGTGGGATTACTCTAAAGAAGCAATTGTGATATTAATTTTATAGTTATATCAGTGCATTAAGCATTTCAAGATATTAGAACAAAGTGTCCGAAATATGATGTTACCCGAAATATGATTCAGAACGGTATATATGCTTTATTCGCGATTTCAAAACATGATCTTGCACCAGCAGGCAACAGTTTTCATAAAGTTGATATCAAATTTCAACTTTCCTATCACAACCTGATTCAGCTAGCGATCAGCGAGACTTTCTAAATGGCCTTTGTCAAAGCCGAGAGTTCAGATTCAGTTTCCCAAATTGACGTGAAGCTAAAGAAGAATAAACTGAGAAAGTTTGAAGCCCCTCACAACTTAAAATATCGCCATCGTCTATTTCGTTACTGTGTTTTATTCTACCGTTTACCAAGCAAAAGGAGTGAATTTATCAGTTCTTTTTAGAACTATTTTCCTAAAGAGTTTCCTCTGTGGACTTGCAAGCTCAATCGTCCAGAGGTACTTTTCCATCGGAAAACCGGTGGTTCCAGAGCCTCCGCTCTCATGCCATAGAACCAACACGCAGTGGTGCATTTTTTTTGGTAGAAGAAACGCATCGATCACACGCACACATAATTTTGAGACTTTCTGTTTTTCAGAAATACTCATTTCTCGAAAATTTATTCCTTCTATTCCTTCCATTACTTTTTGAAATATCTATTTATGAAAGGTTTCTATGAAAAATGCACGACAAACAACCAAAAAAATGTTCAAAATTTGAAATAGCATGTATATTTAACAAAGAGACAAGTATACAGGGTGTGAGGTTACTCGGTGCTAATATTTCAAGGTATGATAAAGACTCACTTCTTGAAGGATTCTCAATTTCACCAATTGGAATGTATTACAAATTCAATCTATATCATCTTTCAAATGAGAACAATCGTACCGTTTTGTCTGATATTCCGAACACTTAAACTTTGACGGCCATTTAACAGTGTCTCATTACTCAAAATGGTACTCTTTCGCGAAATTAATTTGATTTTTGGATACAATAGAGCCTTATTTTTCATTTGACCACAATAAAATTGATTTACAAATACATATTCATGGTGAAAAATTAAAAATATGTTTAATCACTTTTGTCTCAAATTCCGAACACCATTTTTGTCACTGACTCATATTCCGAACACTTTTGTCTCAAATTCCGAACAACAAAAATGCATTTTTTTTAAATCATAACTTTTAAACTACTGGACCGATTCATATGATCGATATATCAAATTAAAGTCAATTATCTAGTCTTTTTTCGAAAATGTTATGCTCGTAATACGATTGGATTCAGCTTTTGTAATTATTGATTGTATTTTTTTTCGTAGTTTACATGGTTTCGGAACCTATAACCCAAAGAATGTCAGGGTTTTGATTAGTCAATTATTTATATTATTATAGTTCAGTAAAATCACATTTAAAAATAAAGTGTTTGCAATTTGAATCATGCGTAGAAACTTGATACATATTCCGAACACTAATTTTAATGAAGATTTCTGCCTAAAATATAATTTTATTTCATCCATTTATTGTAGATTCTTACCATTTTTATCATTTAACATTAAAACAACAAACAAAATAGTTGAAAAAGTTACAAAAACTGAAAAATTAACGATGCTTGTTTTTTGCAGAATTTGCTCACGCAAACATTTTATCTTTGGTTTTGACTGTCACTTTTTTGCAAATGTAAATGATGTCGAAATGAAGGCTATAACCCAAATAATTTCTGGGTTTTGATTATTCAATTATTTATAACATTAACGTTCAGTAAATTCACATTTGAAAATGAAGTGTTCGGAATTTGAATCATGCGTAGAAACTTGATTCATATTCCGAACACTAATTCAATATTAATTTTGATGAAGATTTCTGCAATGGATATCATTTTTTTTCATCCATTTATTGTAGATTCATACATTTTCTAACATTTAACATGAAAACAACAAACAAAATAGTTGAAACAACTAAAAAACCTGAAAAATTAACGATGCTTGTTTTTTACGGTATTTGCTAACGCAAACATTTTATCATTGGTTTTGACTGTCACTTCTTTGCAAATGTCTAATATTGTAAATTATAGGCTGTATTGATACCTGTAAATGATGTCAACATGAAGCCTATACCTCAAAGAATGTCTATGTTTTCATTATTCAATTATTAATAACATAAAAGTTTAGTAAATTTACATTTAAAAATAAAGTTTTCGGAATTTGAGACTGTTCGGAATATGAGACAAAACGGTATGTTTCTAAATATCGTATTTTATAAATTGATGTCAGTTTTATGCAAATCGTTTGAGCTCAAAAAAGTTTAATAACTCTGTCATAGCTCAGATTTGGCCATATGCATAGAGCGACTCTTCGCCCTTCTATCACATCTTGAAATATTAGCATTGAGTAGCCCAGCACCCTGTTACAAACGGAAATTGCACATCATTCTGCATTGTTGATGTCATGTAAAGAAAGTTTTATGTTCTTAGAAACCATATTAAAAGCTAGTGTCTCTTTGGACAACACAACTCGCCTAAAAGTAGAATGATTGATTCATATTTTTTTTTCTCTGTCACATGGACTTTAAACTTCAAGTTTCATTCGTCTCTAGCCTTGAGAAAGGCCAATCAATCAATGGAGGAACTGGAATTGGACCCAGGATCGTTCGCTTGGTGAGCGGAAGCGCACCCATTTATGCTACGGAAACTCCCCTAAAAGTAGGGACTTTTCCTAAGAGATTTACGAAAAAAATCTCAATTTATGACATATTATATTTAAAATGTATCAGCTTTCCATAAATGGTATAAAAACTTAGGGTCTATTAGATCTCAACAACTCAAAAATCATGAGTTCATTTTTTAAGTTTTCGTCTGAAAGCTAGCATTTGTGGCGCAGTTTTTTTTCCAAGAAGCTGAAATACCTTTCATTTGCTGTATGAAAATCGAAAATCGATAAGCGGTTCGGAAGAGTTTTTTTTTCATAAGTTTCATAAGTCTGGCAAAAGATAAAGATAAATTTTTAATAGATCATTTTTCATAGAATTGCTGATAAAGAATAAACAGACATAATTGAAGAGTAATGTACTTCAAGATTGCCAGTATTTACGGACTTTCGGGAACATCATATGAATGAATAGTTCCAAATCAGAATGCTTTTAGGAATTGTTCGTTTATTTGCTCGAATGCGCAAGCTATGTGAAATTAATCATATTTACATGGCCGGTAAATTTAAATACAAAAATTCAGAAATTAAATTGAAATTTCAACATTTAAGTTTCATGATTATTTTTAGTAAGTTTTTTTATGTTTTCGAAACACTTGTTATGAATAGATCATTAATCAATCTCCAGTCAAGAGTGCAACATTCTTGGGATATATCTATATTAGAGTTCCAATGAAAATAGCCATCTCGAATTTTCAAACGGGACTTTCTTAAAAATGTTGATTCCCACAAAACACTATCCTATGCAAAATATCAGCTCAATCGGACTTCACTAGTGTCACACAGTTTGAGTGTCAAAGTTTTTTTTTTTTTTGAAAACCGAAAAATCACCAAAGGCGGGAAATTGAAATTTTTGTCAAAATTCGACACTCTGGGACTTTTTTCGGAATATGAGGCAAAACGTATGGTTTAGGGAGCCAATCGTCATATCGATATTTCTTACGGGACTTCCTGAGAAATGTAGATTTGCACGATAAAATAACCTATGCAAAATATTAGCTATTGTCGCAGATGTCAAAATTTAAGTTATTTGTTTTTACAATGAACTTCAAATAAATATTGTTTTTTTTCAACAATGAGTTTTACATAAATCAATTGAAGGTAATTATGTATTTATAAACTTAATCTATATTTTTTTTTTATTAAATCGTTTATTTTTACAGGCTCAGTTACATAAGTTTAAAGGAGCCAAACTCCTATTTGTATAGTTACAAGTATATATAAACATTTTTTATTAATTCTAATGTTAATGAAGTAGAGAACCGATTACTCGCGGCTTGCTCGAGTTTAGAAGGGTGACATTTTGTTTCAGGAAAAGGATGGGATATAAGGATATGTTGACAATGTTCACACTCACATTCGCACTCACATTCATCATACTCAATTCTTAAGCCTATCTTATATCTAACATGTATTTACATTTCACCTTATTCTATTGTTAGTAAGAAGGGATTTGATTTCTCGCGAAGGGAAAGGAAAAGGAGAATATAAGGATATAAGGACAATCACACACGAAGATTGATAGCTTTTAGGAAGACATATATTTGGGACATGTAATCAAGGTCTAAACCAGCTAACACATCTCTCACCGGCACATTGGGCTGCCTTCCTCTAGCCCGAAGAGAGTTTTCTAAATTCGATCTGGCAACAAGATACTCCTCGCACGACCAAACAACGTGTTCGATGTCGTGGTAACCTTGGCCACAAGCACAGATATTGCCATCGGCAAGATTAAAACGAAAGAGTAGCGCGTCTAACGAACAGTGATTGGACATGAGTCGAGAGAAGGTGCGAATAAAGTCCCGACTTAAGTCCAGACTTTTGAACCATGGTTTGAGGCTAACCTTAGGGATAATCGAGTGAAACCACCGGCCCAATTCATCTTCGTTCCATTTACGTTGCCAGTTAGCGATGGTATTTTTACGGACTAAAGAATAAAATTCATTGAAAGCGACTTGACGCTGATAAATATCGCCATCAATTGCACCTACCTTTGCCAATGAGTCAGCCCTCTCGTTACCCGGAATTGAGCAATGTGAAGGGACCCAGACAAAGGTAATGACATAACAGCGTCTGGATAAAGCACTCAAAATTTCTCGTATTCTCTCAAGGAAGTACGGCGAGTGCTTTTCCTGCCTCACTGAACGGATAGCTTCGACAGAGCTAAGACTATCCGTTACAATGTAATAGTGTTCAACAGGTCGTGAGGCGACGCTGTCCAGCGCCCAATGTATTGCTGCCAATTCAGCAATATACACTGAGCAAGGATACTGAAGACTGTGTGAGGTGCTAAAAAATTCGTTGAACACTCCAAATCCTGTGGACTCGTTTATAGTGGACCCATCAGTAAAGTACATATTATCACAATTGACACGCCCATACTTTGCATTGAAGATCGAAGGAACGATCCCCGATCGATGATAATCTGGAATTCCATGGATTTTCTCCTTCATGAACAGATCAAAATGTACAGAGGAATTGATGTAGTCAGGAAAACAAACACGGTTGGGAGTATACGAAGAAGGATCAACCTGCATGGAGATGAATTCATGATATGAGCTCATGAATCCTGAATGAAAATTTAGCTCGATAAGCTGCTCAAAATTTCCGATCACCAATGGGTTCATAACCTTACACCGGATGAGGAACCGAAGAGATAATAAATTGAAGCGATCTTTTAGTGGGAGTACGCCTGCCAAAACCTCGAGACTCATGGTATGCGTTGAGGGCATACATCCCAACGCAATACGGAGACAAAGATACTGAATTCGCTCGAGTTTAATGAGATGTGTTTTGGCAGCTGATTGAAAACAGAAACTGCCATACTCCATCACTGAGAGAATAGTTGTTCGATACAACATTATAAGATCTTCGGGATGGGCTCCCCACCATGTGCCGGTAATTGTACGGAGAAAGTTTATTCTTTGTTGGCATTTTTTACTCAGATACCTAATATGGGCCCCCCAAGTACATTTGGAGTCGAACCAGACCCCAAGATACTTGAATGACATAGCATGAGTGATCGGTTTACCCAAAAGTTGAAGCTTTGGTTTTGCTGGTCTATGCTTCCTAGAAAAAACCACCATCTCTGTTTTCTCCGTGGAGAATTCGATCCCTAGCCCAATGGCCCAGGTTGAAAAATTGTTCAAAGTATCTTGTAAGGGTCCTTGCAGGTCGGATTCGTTTGATCCTACGACAGACACCACTCCATCATCTGCAAGTTGTCTTAGGCTGCAATTTTGTGTAAGGCATTTGTCGATGTCGCTTACATAGAAGTTGTACAAAAGGGGGCTTAAACATGAGCCCTGGGGGAGTCCCATGTAGGAGACCCGACTTACTGTCGAATCCCCGTGAGAAAAGTTCAAATGTTTCTCACAAAGCAAGTTATATAACATATTATTCAACAGAGGCGGCAGACCCCGAGAGTGTAATTTGTCTGACAAAACCTCTATTGAAACAGAATCAAAGGCCCCCTTTATGTCCAAGAATACTGAAGCCATTTGTTTTTTTTCGGCGTAAGCCATTTGAATTTCTGAAGAAAGCAACGCAAGACAATCATTCGTCCCCTTGCCCCTGCGGAACCCTGTGTATCTGTGTATCTGAGAGTAAGCCATTCGTTTCAACCCAATGATCAAGGCGAAACAAGATCATTTTCTCCAACAATTTCCGTATACAAGACAGCATTGCTATTGGGCGGTACGAATTGAAGTCGGACGCGGGTTTTCCGGGTTTTTGGATAGCTATAATTCGCACTTGTCTCCAATCATCTGGAACAATATTATGCTCCAGAAACCGATTGAATAAATTCAACAAGCGATGTTTCGCCACATCAGGGAGGTTTTTTAACAAGTTGAACTTAATTCTATCCGTTCCTGGAGCAGAATTGTTACATGAAAGGAGAGCAAGAGAGAATTCTACCATCGAAAACTCGGAATCAAGATCGCACCTATCTTGTGGTATATCTCGAACAATTTTTTGCAAAGGAGCGGAATCAGGACAAACCTTCCGTGCAAAATTCAAAATCCATCGATGTGAATATTCCTCGCTTTCATTCGTTGAAGAGCGATTTCTCATGTTTCGAGTCACTTTCCATAATTTTTTCATTGACGTTTCTCGTGACAAACCTCCCACGAAATTTCGCCAATAAGCACGTTTTTTTTCCTTTGATCAAATTTTTGAACTGATTTTCAAGGTGCAAATACGTTTGAAAATTCTCAATGGTTCCACGTTTCCGAAAAGCTTTAAATGCGTTCGATTTATCCTGATAAAGCTTGGAACATTGGCTATCCCACCATGGATTGGGAGGCCTTCGACGAAAAGTGGAGCCTGGGATGGGTTTCGTTTGAGCGCGAACCGCGCTGTCATATATTAAACGAGAAAGGAAGTTATACTCCTCCAATGGAGGCAAACCATCTCTGGAATTGATGGCTAGAGCAATTGCGTCCGCATATTTTTTCCAGTCAATGTGTCTTGTGAGGTCATATGCCATGTTTATAGATTCAGAAGAATTCGAACCAATGGTGATGGAAATTTTGATTGGCAAGTGGTCACTGCCGTTGGGGTCCTGGATTACATTCCACTTGCAATCTAACGATAGTGAATTCGAGCAAAGCGAGAGGTCAAGAGCACTTGGGTTAGCAGGAGGTTTAGGTACACGTGTTGTTTCCCCAGTGTTCAAAACGGTCATATTGAAGCTGTTACAAAGGTCATATATCAACAATGAACGATTGTCGTCGTACTGTTCCCCCCAGGCAGTTCCGTGAGAGTTGAAGTCTCCCAAGATCAATCGTGGCTCAGGAAGGAGTGAGCACATGTCAACAAGTTGATTGCGGCTAACCGCAGCTCTCGGAGGCCAATACAAGCTGACAATACAGAGGTCTTTGCCTCTGATGTTTGCATGACAAGCAACAGCTTCGATCCCTCCAATAGGTGGAAGGTCAATTCGAAAAAATGAGTGGCACTTATTGATACCCAATAGCACCCCTCCGTATCTGTCATCACGGTCCAAGCGTATGATATTAAAATTGTGGAAAGAGAGATCATCTCGCGAAGAAAGCCAAGTTTCGGACAGAGCAAAAACATCACAATTGAACTTATGAATTAAAAATTTGAATGTATCCAATTTAGGGATAAGACTACGACAATTCCACTGTAAAACAGTGATATCTCCGACCTCTCTATTTAAATTAGACATCAAGAGAGATAATCATTGCAAGGAGGGGCCATGTTTGCATCAATTGTTGCAAAATTGTCTTTAATACTGGAAGCATTGAAATGACAATGGTTCTGATGGAGTCGGAAACATTAAAACACTTGAAGATTTGGTCCTAAAGGTCAGACAACTTTATAAATCCCGATTGGGAAGTTGAACTGGACGGAAAAACAGGGACAGTTGGGGTTTTTGATGTCCCCTCGAGTGCTGGGCCATTCGAAGGTGAATTATTCCCACGGAAACCAGGAGGAACCTGTTTTTGCTTGTCCGCTGCACTCGATTTTTTAGGCATGCTAACAGGGGGTATCACCGGAGGGGCTTGTCCTTGAACTTTGGGAGTGGTCACATTTTTGCGCCGGGGATTCCCTTGGAAAATGAACGGTGTGCCCCCGTTAGCTGTGTCCGCTTCTATTTCGTCAACGGGCAACGTGGCGAAGACATTTTGTGTGTTGATTGGTTGTTGTTGTTGGGCCAGTGGCGAAGCGCCCTTTAAAATATCCGCAAAAGTGCGTTTCGAGCGTTCCTTCAAAGAGCGCTTCTGTTTCTCCCAGCGACTCTTGTAAGCTTCACAAACTGAGAGCTCGTGTGGGGATCCCCCGCAATATGGACATTTATGCTCAGTCGCACTGCAGGATTTCCCCTCATGTTGCTCTCCGCAAGTGGCACAGCGCTCCTTGTTGGCACAATAATCTGAAGTGTGACCAACTGACTTGCATTTTTGGCAAGTCATGGGCTTTGGCACGAAGAGTCGCACAGGCAATCTCAATTTGCCCACCATGACGTAGTCAGGTAGAGCGGAACCAGCAAAAGTTACTCGAAACGAGTCTGACGGCGTGAATTTAGTTTTTCCCTCTTCTTGGGATACTTTTCCTAGTTGGCGGCTGTCCAAAATTTTAACACCCACCAACGGGAGTCTTTTAAATTTACCAACTCCTTCCTTTATCATTTCGCACGTCAGACCAGTTTCAGTTACCACCCCCGAGATTTCTACGTCATGGGAGGGCACGTAGACGCGATACTCTAGGGAGAATCTCTCGTCGATCACAATTGCATTCGCGTGTTTCCGATCACTCACGACAACACGCAGTTTGTTCGGTCTAACCTTAGAGATTTCGGCCACGGAGGAATATAATCTTGCCAGATCTTTCGAAACCTGAATGACATTAATTGCCTTTCCTTTTGGTTTAGGCCGGAAAAAAAACAACCCATGGACCAGCTCCAAGTGCATCGTCTGGATAGACCTTGACACGAGGAGAGGAAACAACTGAGGGGGAGGACGAGGTCGATTGTTGAACGGGAGCGGTATCAGTAGTGCTGGGAGGCAAGTTCGGTAGTAGAGCGGAAGCGGGAGCGGGAGATTGAGGGGGCGAAGAGGAAAAGTTTGCCAATTTTCTTGAGGGGGGCTTGTTAAGGTAGATTACCTCTTTCTCTGAAGAGACATCTTCTGAGGGGGGAACGCGTTTAAGCGACTTCCCAGCCCCCGTTGTAGCTAGTGAGGAGGAAACAGTAGTTTCAATCTCCATGTCAACATGACCTTCTGCCATTACGGCAGATATAAAATAATATAATTCTTACTTTTTTGTATTTCTAAACCTAATATATATTATACCTAAATCGCACACCAATGCGAATGAAATGAAGCGGTGTCTCAATCGAACCGCGTGGCAATCGCTCGGCACAGATGCAACGGTATATCGCACCACAACACGATGATGGAATCGATGACGATGCTAAAGCACACACAGCGATGATACGGCACACGCACCGCGTCCGCCGTGGAGGATTTCTTCCTCACGCTGGTAGTGATTGCTGCTCTCCTCACTCGCGCAATAAAGAGAACCCCATTAGGGCGAAATAACTTCACCAGCCACGAACTGATAACGGTATAATCTCCACTTTATAATAGACGCGAACAAATTTGCGACCGATGTCTTCGGACTGCGCGAGCTGAATGTTAATCTATATTAATAAAAATGATTTGGTGTCCATTCCTCACGATTTAAGTCAAGAACGGAGCAACGGATTCAAACAGTCCATAATACCCACTCATCTCCGCCCATAAAACATCATGCAGCACCCCCTCCTCCCACTGGATGGTGCCTACACACTTTGGTTATGATGCTTCTACCACTGGTAATGATAAAGCATTCATTTTTTTACAAGTTACCTCAAAAGTACAACTCAATAAGTGCGCACTTTTGCCCCGTACGGTGCGCACCTTTGCCCCCACTTTAGGGCAAAAGTACGCATTTGTATTAAAATAGGTTTTTGTCTAACTACAAACAAAACTCGAGAAATACTTGTACTACGTTTCGAAGGTAATCTATATAGTTACAATTTGGTAAGCAAACTGAATTCTATTCGTTTTAATTTCAAGAGTTATTGCACGACAACAGTTAGGTGCGCACATATCACATACAAGTGAAACACATGTTTGCACCAAACATGACGAATGAGAATTTCGGAAAAATGGGAAAATTCAAAAAAATTAAATCCCATACATCCTTCAATCACATAGGATAAGTGTTGTCAGTCCTTTCGACGTTTGCGCTAACGATATCTTTTTTCAAAAGTGTATCAACCATGTATTCCATGTAAAGCTTGGTTTAGAGTTCCTGTGAACGTGAACTTGAACAGGTGGTGGAACAGTACGAACATTGCACGGTGAAGCCCATTGTAAACAAACAACTCAAAAAATCGTGGTGAATAGAATGTTTCTTGTTCACGTTCACGTTCATATTAAAAGTTCGCCAGTAAACGTGAATTAAATAAACATCGAACTTCAATATAATAATTCGGATGAAATATACAGTTGTTTACGAATCAACCTGAAGAAGTGAAGTTTTTTCAACCCGTGCAGAAATTGCATCCATATGGAAATTTTCACTGAAAACTCGAGAGTTGCTTGAAATATCCTTTTACAGTTCACCGCCAAATAATTTTCAGGATGCCTTGGGACAGTCGAACATGAACATGAACGGGCAAATATTTTGACGTCTATATTCATCAATGTTTTCACGTTCACGTTCAACGAAGCTGGTGAACTATGGTGAATCCACCAACATCTCGATTCCACGGTGGAAATTCAGAATGGTAGTGAAATATTGAATCAATCCATTTTTACCAATATGAATTGTGTTTAAATATGTTTTTCAACTAGAAAATTTATATGAACTGATGAATTATTAACAAAAAAATGTTTGTTCGCGTTCACGTTCGCGAGAGCTCTAAACCAGCGGAGAAACATGTTATTTGCAAGTGATTAAAGAGACTTGAACGAGAATTGTGTTTTGGTGCTTCTACCAAAATTCATAGTAGAAGGAAATTTTTAAAAAAATAGTAAAAGGGTAATTAATCAATCAAGAGTTCTGCGATAGGACCCACGAACGTTGGTGTAATAAAAAGACGTCAATGTTTGAAAATATTCATATCAGAAAATTAATTTTGAGCGGAACGAAATTCTCCAGGTCAGCTAGTGTATAATAAAACGTGGAATAAACCTAAAAATATCGTCTTGAAATGAAATAAAAGAATTATGTGGGAAAACTCACCAACTGGGAACATAAATGATCAAAGAAAAGCGTCGATACCACTTTCTTGTCGATTATTCAGTTTGATTCTGATTCAGATTCAGTTTTATGAACAAAGCAATTTAATACAGAAATGAACTGAATAGAATAGTAGAAATACCCTATATACCCGACATTCTTCCAAAATCGAAGTAAAGTGACGAGACAGCCAAAAAGTGTTGAAAGTAACTATAATACAGTAAGAAAAAAAAACAAACTTCAGAATCTAGCACAAGACAGTGTACTTCTTCAATACCGTTCATCTAAGAACATCCAGTGGCGTTCAGTTCAGTGGAAAGATAAAATGCAATACCCAAACGCTTGTTATGGTCTACTCTTATTCAACCAATCTCAATCATACCAATTGAAACCATTTTCATTACTAATTACTATTATGCCAGTTGCAACTGAAACTATTTTGATTGCTGAAAACAATTTCCCCACATAAAATGTATACATGCATAGCGATAAATAACCATATCAGGTACCGATAAGCTCGGAATTTCATATGCTGCTCCTACCGAAACGATTACGCGTCCGCTAATGAAAATTGCGCTCGTTCCACCATTCTGGGCGAAAAATTCCTCGAACTTGCCCTGTAGTCGCGCAATGTAAACTCACCTGTGGAGAAAGAGCAGAGAAAAAAAAACAAAAAAATGTTAGTTCATCGGTTTGTGCTCGATGGGTTGTATCGGCGGAATGTCCATTGACTTGTGCAACAGTTATATAAATTAAAATACTGCGGGCGTATCCATTTAATAGCAAGCAATCCCCAGATTTTATAGTACACAATAAATTACATACGAAAGTCCTTTTCGCTCGGGTTGTTCGAAGTATTCGGCAAAAAAATGGGTGAAAGGTTAGCCTTAGTATCCTGCCGAATCAAAACTCGAAGCTGAGGATGAAGTGTGCAACGATTCATTAGTGGTTGATTCACCTATAATCAAATACAGAAATTGAAACAAGCCCCCTCCGTCTCTCGGTCCCATCAATCGTTTGAATTCAGATGGATAAATATGTAAAAGAAGCTTTCGTAATCGACAGCCCACGCAGAAAGACCTATTCGCAGCTGATCTTCAACCCCCTCAATCAGAGTAAGGCACAGCTTGTTTATTGGGAGCAGTTGCACACCCGGGATCACGAATCAATGATCATCGCGCTGCTCAAAATTGATTCGTTTTCCTCGGTGGTTCATTAGGGTTGAACATCGCGTCTTTCGAATTTTTTTTCCGCTAATGAATGAAATAGAGTACTGTGCCACGGTTGCACAACGAGAGCCGATTAGGTGCATTAATGTAACGGAAATCAATATTCCCGAGACCGGGAGCGGTGTTATGAAACTTTTGATGGCCCCACAGTTCGTTTGGATGACTGATAAATCTTGTATGTGGAAAAGGCATCGTCCAAACGAAAGGGAATTCAGAAAGTGAGTGCTGCATCGCTCGTCGGGGTCTGTAAAAAGACGCGCATCCAAACGTACCCAGAGATCCTGATAAGTTTGAAAATGCCTTTTCTTTTACACAAGTTTTTCCAGTTTCATGTCATAATCGCAGTGGAAAACAAAAGGCAAGTGGACGGACCCGCAGCTTCCAAACCAGGAAGGGTTTTAACCAGGGTTATCGAATTTGCATGTGTAATCGCCATAAATCCGATTTATCTCGTTGTGGCTATTAACTATTCCGAAAACAGCTCGAGACAAGCATCGCTTTGTGATCCCAACAGGTTCTGCATGGTTTTCCCTTCAATGTACCCTCCCACCAATCATTCATTCATGTCTTCATTGCGGACACAAGACGGCGGTGTGAGACGGAATATGCTTACAATTGTTAAACAAATTTTACCATGTTCACCCTCGACTGACCACAATCGCATGATGATCGGCTGAATCTGCCCCATTAAGGCAACCCAACTGCTGCCAACGGAAGAAAACGAGAAGGAGGGCTTAATTGTGATTAGTTTTCCCAATTGATGACGACCTCCGTCTTCCTCGTCCAAGTCCAACAGAGATACATACCACTTTCTCCCAGCGGTGGGCGGCATCGATTTCATGCCCATTGTTTTCGCGTGTGATTTCAAGATTCCAACATCAAATGGAAACGCGCGTTGATTGCTGGGTTTGGGAGGAGGAATTTGCAACTCTCGTTAAAGTCTATAATTTCGCTGAATGACTGATAATCATAAGCCAACGGATTGTATTTACTCTCTATCGGTTCGTAGGAGAGATTCCTCCTAACAGACACCCCATCAGCTCAGCAGCGCAGTGGTAGTACTTAAGCAATTAACTTGATTCGGTGTAAACTCGGCGATTTGTTGTGTTTTCTCCTCTGCTGATAAATTACCGTTCATTCGGGGAATTATCTCCCCCGCCGTGTTTCCGAACCGAAGATGGATTGCGTTTCAATTGATAGTACCACTTTCAGCTTATACTATTCCAAACGAACCTTGTTGGTGGTCCTTCTGACTGCATAATGTAAACGTCTAACATAACTGTAACATGAAAAGTTTGTTTTATCAAAAAACTTTAAATAGCATGATATATTTTTTGTCAAAATTTCGATTAGGTTCTCTTCTCCGATTGAAAACAACAGAAATTCACAGAAAGCGCACACCATGGGTTATGGCGCGGATTCATTAGGTCACCGGGACCAGCTGACCGTAGTTTCCAGACTTTATTTCAGATATTATGTGAGGCACACATGTGCGGGGTTTGATTGAGCAATTTGCGATCGGCGTTACGCAAAAGCCAAACGAAAAAATGATTGCGGCGGATCGGACACACAAAAAAAAGTGTTTACTTTGATAATATCTTTTGCACACGTGAAAGAAAAGCAAGTGAGAGGTGCCCCCTTAATTGAATGATTATTATGGATTTTATTCGATAACCGTGATTGGGGTAAACGTTTTTTTTCTGATACCCTCTCATTATCAACTGTTTTCGGTAGCCGATTACCTCACGGGATTTTTTTGGGTTATTACGCAAGTGTTAGAAACGCTTCAATCCATAGAGAAGTGATCGCTAACAGATTATGAGTTTGAAACGAAGATATGTTGTTGTGATATTCTTTTAAAACCATTCAACTCTTAGAACTCTTCGAACTGAATCGAGAATAGCTTACAATTGTTGAAGGATTTCGGGTGAACTTGTCAGTGTCAGTGAAGGTGTCAACACCTTCTCAGAAAAATTAATTCAAATCTTTTCATGAGTTAGAGGAATATGCTTTAATTTTGATAATTTTTTTTCAAAAACCATGATTGAAGTTTCATATTGAACAAATTTATTATAAAAACTAAAATTCAATTGAAAAAAGGTCATTTCAAAAACGTCTGACCTTTTTTCAAAAAAGCATATAAATAAAAAAAATATTCTATATTCTTTACTTTTCACATTTTTGTCGTTTTTTTCATAAATCAATATACAGGCAAACCTGTTTTTGTACGATCCTTTTTTTTTAGCAATTGCTCATTTGTGCGACCTTTTCTATGCGTTTGTATTACTAGATCTAAGCTTGAATCGCACTTGAATCATAAATAACAAAATCACACTAAAAGGATTCCCCACAAATTAGAAAATCGCTCAAAAACGGATCGCACAAAAACTGGTTTGCCTATAATTAAAAAAAGGCAGCTGCTTATACAAAATTGTGACATTAGGAAATGATTTGAATTTTCTAAAAATATTATTTTCAAAACCATGGTAAAAATTCTACACTGAAAAAAGTGTCAAATATTATAACTAGATTTTCTCAAAACGGTTGTTTCGGAAAAGGCTATAATGGTCGAAAAATTAAGATAATATACTTGACCACAAATCAATAAATACTAAAATGTAAGAAAATATAAAAAGTTAAAATTAACTCCAATTGGACAAACTTTATATTGATGAAAAGTTTGGAAATTCGAAAATATCGTTGGTGCATATGTGCTGTGCTGTGGTCACGCGTATTCTAGAGAATTCTAAATTTAGTATTAATAAGGAGCA